>NC_143489.1:74512954-74624454 GCF_027475165.1 Benincasa hispida
TAGTTACTAGAAGAGTTATGTTTGATTCTTTTTCAAGTAACTATTCAATTGAGTTATATTTGATATATGTTTTAATGATTATTTTTTATTTTATTTTATTTTGGATAGTAACTAAATTACTAATCTATAAATAATAACGTGTTTTCTTCATTTGGAGTATCAATATGAAGAGTTTTCTTCTCCTTTCTTTCGATCTAAACTGATTGTTGTAGTTTTCTTTGCAACTGTACAAAGTGAATAATTATTTTCAAAACAATGCTTGGACTTCCTATTGACTTTTCCACAAGCTCTCGAGGATTTACTTATTTGTGGTTAATTTTATTTATAATCTTTTGTTCGTCTTGTATACTTATTAAATTTGGAAATTGTTGTTGTATACTTATTGAATTTTTGTAGTTATGATGTCTCGTGTATGGTCTCATCAGCTGGATGACTTTTCTATAATCTATCAATGTCTATATTCCAACCTTTTGAACTTCTTTCCGGTTCTCCTTTCTGTATGGTGTTTTTTATATATCAATACAGATTTTGGTTCTTGTGGATATAATGAAGGTGTCAAGAATGTGTCAATCTAGTTGAGATGTTTGAATGCACCTACTGATCGCATCCACTTCTAGTACGTTTGTTAAAAAAATAATGTGTACATGTTTACACTGTAATTGTTTGTATCTAGTTAAGGTGTAATTAGTTTACTAATGTGTTTCGGTTTTCTTATATACATTGTATTCTCCCAAAACCTAGTATTTATATTTTGAATTTTCTTCTACTTTGATCCAAGTACTTTCTATCCAATTTTATTAACCTTTATACTTTCAATAAATATTATATTTAACATTGTACTTTCAATAAAATTTCAATTCATTTCTTAAGTTAATTCTTTTTCAAAATTTGTTAAATAATAGTAATAATTTTCATACCAGTAAATATCCTTTGTGAATACATTTTTACAATTAATAAATGGAATTTTTTGCACACCTTCGTTACTCTTTAGGAGACATCCTTAGATGAAAGAATGGTCTTTTAGGATTAGTCATTGTGTATCACCACCTCCCACTTATCATACATATTCAATCAAGATTGACATTGCGAAGTAGGGATTTTTTTTAAAAGAAAAAATCTAGACTTAATTTAAGATTTATTTAAAATATACAAATTAAAATTGAGCATATAAAATATAAAGATCAAATTAGAATAACAGGCAAAGTTCAATGATCAAAATAGTCGTATTGGATGATTTGATTTTTTTCTATATTAATTTAGGCAGATAAACAAGGTAAAAATAAAATGAATTTGGACCATTTTCCCCTACTTTTAGAATATTAATACCCTCCTTTTGTAGCTTCTCAGCTCCAACTATATTCAACTAGAAGTAAGGAAAAAGGAGATGAACCAGTTAGCCATATCGTTTGATATGAAGTTCTCAACCATATAAAATTTGTTGTCATATTTATGCCTTAATTTATGTATTCTACATATATATTTGTGTTATAGATTAGGAAATTCGTTGATCATCCTTTGGTATAAATTTTCTATGTAAATCTCAAATCAAGATACAGATCAAACATCCTTTTCACATGGTATCAGAGCCGATTTAGGATTTTATTTACTTGTCAGCGGTCCATATATCTTTTTGATCTCCTGTCGCACTATCGTCGTTATCGGCATCGGCATCGTCGTGCACATTGAGTGGCGATGCTGTTGTATACCCCCTACATCAGCCAAGGTCTCCTCTGTCGCTCATATCTGAAAAGTTCTACTGTCATATCTGCTAGACATATCAGTCGTGTAACCACCGCCACCCACGTTTCCGTTGACACAGTTAAGATTTGTTTGGTTTTTCATCCAGATTTGTTGAGCTACGACGCGTTTGTTCAGATCTCGTGTTAGTGGGTTTCATCCGTTGCTTGATCTGTTTGTCTCAGATTCGTTCATGCATCTTGAATGTCTATCACACACCTCCATTTAGATCTGTTATTGCCCAATCCACATTGTTGATTGTAGCATCCCGCTGGCGTCCTGCCCATTGTCACCCATATCCAGCTCTGCCCAGCTTCTCTTCAGCCGCCGCCTTAAACTCACACCCTCAGATTCGATTATCTCAGATTCTGCACCAAATTTGCTCCATTAAGATCCAAGCACCCATCTCCTCTCCGGTACCAACTTTGCCTCCATGCTTAGCCTACACTACCGCTCAACATGGATCCATCGCTCCCTGTCCCCAGATCCACATCTCGTCGCTCAACTCTACAATCTGCCCAATCGTCGTCATCCATCAACCCATATCAAATTTATAATCCACCATGAATACACCACCGCTCAACTCATGAATTTTTCGCCGGTTAGCTTCTTGATTATGTCGTCCGTCATTACTATTCCCAGATCTGGCTCAGTTTAGATCCTTCTTCATTGCCGTTTTGATCACTCGCAATGAACCACTACATATCTGAGCATGAGTCTTTCGTCCTGCATAGAGATGTCCAATTTTTTCACGAGGAGGGGGCCCCGCAGGTCGGGGCGAGGATTCCTCGATTAGGCAGGGAATGGGGGAAAAATTCTCCGTGAGCTAAACGGGGATGAAGACGGGGAATGCATTCCCCGTCCCCGCCCCTGCCCCCACCCCGTTTTCCGTCCCCGCCCCGATTAGCTTTTACATATTCATTTAGTATAGTTATATAATACTATGTTATTATTATTATTATATAAATTTTACATTTAAATTTCAAATTTGATTATTTATTGGAAAAGATAATGAATATGTTTAAATTGAATGTTTAAATTTAGATTATATACGTGAATAATTTGATTTATATTTATTTCTTTCTATTAGAACAAATTAATTAGCTTTTTTAGGCCAAAATTTGAGTAATTTATCTTTAAATTCAAATTATCATTCAAAACTAACCATAATAAAAAATTTAGGGATAAAGTTAATTATTTAATTAAAATTTGCTCACATTAGTAATTTAAATTAATTGACTTTTTTACAAAAAAAAAAAAAAAAGTAATGAGAAAAAATTCCCTGGGGGAACCCGATCCCTGCGAAATCTCCACGGGGAATCCCCACCTCAATGCCCGTGGGGAATTTCACGGGGATGGGGAATGAAATGGGGAACGAGGACAGGAATGGGAAATGACATCTCCGGCCCGTGGACATCTCTAGTCTTGCATAGATCTGACACAGGTTATCCACGTACCAACCCAGCTCAACCTCATTCGCACCCAGTCTCTGTCAGTTTGATATCTCATCGGCTTCAAGATCTGCGACCTGTGTCCATCCGTCGATCAGATCCGCTACAATTTCGTTCCATCTATCACTCATTGCCCCTGCTCCAATCCGCGATGCTAACTTAGGTCTACTTAAAAAATGGACCCTTTGACGTCTCATTCTGCAGCTTTACCGCCCAATTTCGCCGCCGCCCTTCCTCATCTCCAAAACTACGTAGAAGAGAGATGGTTTTTGTGACCTAGTTCAATGTAAATAGGACCGATTTGATTCAATTTTGGTTCATCGATTTGGTCTAGTTTGGTCAGTTTAGTCAGCTCAGTTTGATTTAGTTAGCCCAATTGTTATGTTATGTTTAAGTTTTTTTCAGTGTCTCTGTTCCGATTTCAAACTTGCAGTTTGTCGGTTATGTTTTAGATCTTTATATGAGGATCTCTCTCCAACCCAGAAGTTCTATGTGTTTTAATTCTTCGTGGGTTCTTTCTCCAACCCAGATCTGCTTGATTTAATTTAGAAGTTTTCTTTAGTTTTTGTATCAACTTCAGTCGATCGCCTCACAAACTCAAGTTCACCAACTTGAGTTTGAAGGAAGGTGTTGTCATATTTATGCCTTAATTTATGTATTCTACATATATTTAGGCTATAGATTAGGAAATTGGTTAAATTCAAACATCCTTTTCACAAAACTAACGTTGTTTTTCACATTTTTTTCTAACTTTTACTAATTTTCGAAGTTACACATCTAAACTTTGTTTAAGAAGGGTGATAGATGAAGAAGATGATGAAGAAGAAGGGAAAGAGTGGGCAAGAACGTTAGGTAAAGAAGGTGGGGACTTCTTATTTTGAAGGTTTGAATAATAATATATATGCAAGCAAAATGTTGCATCTTTTGCACATACAACACTTCTAATTCGTAGTTTGAATCTTAATTAATTAATTAATTAATCAATCAATTAACTAGAATTTAAAGTGGCTAAACTTTTACAATAACCTTTAATTTTCTCTTTCCCATTTTTTTTTAACTTTTTGTCAAAATCAAGCCCACGGAATCAAATCTCGAAGCAGATGATCAATGATATTTTGTTTGATGGGATTTCATTTATATTTATATTATTATTTTCTTTTTCCGAATGATTAACTCGATTTTAGTATTTATATTATTTATAATTTATAATATTATTACTTTCAATTCACTAACTTCCAAGTTGGAAGACAAAATAAAAGGTGAGGTTTTATTAAAAGAGAGACACCTTTACCCTACATTTATATTCCCTTTACCCTTCTCCATCAGATTCCCTTAAATTATAATCTCATCTTTTCAAAATCATTCTCCTTTTTAAAAGTTCATTATCATCCCTAATATATATTTAGTTGAAATCACTATTTTGGTTTTTTTTTTTTTTCAAAAAAAAGTTCTCTCAATCTTTTTTCCTTTGGCTTTATTAACAATTTGTGTGGTACGTGAATAGAGGTACGCGTGTTTTTTTTTCGTTGGAATTTGGTTAATTTTCAAAATTTATACTAAATATTAAAAAAGTTGATTAATCTAAAAAATTAGGAAAAGAAAGACAAGAAATGAAATAGAGAATATTTAGGAAAAGTAGCACTTATAAGTCCACTGTTAGTCAGAATGGGGATGGAAACATGTCAGTGTAAATTTTTCGTAAATGACAAATCCATCTTTCACTTGTTCTCTTTCTCATTCTATAACATGAGAATTTTGTTTGATTGGTTGAACCTTTGATTTTTTATTTCAAATAGGCAAAAAGAAATTTGAAGTTTAGATAAATTAATGTTGAGTGTTGATGTCAAATTTTGGATAGGAGAAAAAACATTTGACCACTATAGTGAGGCTTGAAGTTCCTCCTTTCTGATACTCCGGGAGTAAATATCCATCGTTCTTCTCTATCTTCCTACCCCTGCTCTTCTATTGCCAAACTCTTCTCAACTCTCATCGCTTGTCTCAACTAACTGCGAAAAAATCCGTCCAGTTAGCTATAGAGGTCACCGATGTTCAAATCTCTTTCCTTAATCTATTCTTAAACCGTATACATTTGTCTTTATCTTTAGCAATAATAGTAGAGGCATACTGAGATAGCTTAGTATGTTTCTGCTCATACTCTACTACTATCATTGAGCCTTGGACTAGCTTCAGAAACTCATTTTTATTGGCTCTCTGAATGAACTGGGCAATATTTATCTTCAAAAGCTCTCTTGAATTCTTCCCAAGTCATAGCCTGGAATTACTCCTCTTGGAGTCTAGAACCTTTCACCACTTCTCTTCCTTCTTTTAGAGCATGAATAAAGCTAACTCAACCTTTTGATCATTGGGTCATCTCATTACACAAAAGCATTTCTCGACCAAATCTAGCTAAACTTCGACATCTACTGTGTCCGTTGTGCCCTCAAACATCATGGCACCTAGGGCTTTCATCCTCTCTATCCCATATTTCTTTTATGGATTCGTCTGTACAGATCCAACGTGGTTGCTAACCTTTGTGCTATTCTATCCAAAACTCTATCCTCTATATTCGGATCAGCTCTAGCCTGAAGGGTACTAGACTTTTCCTCAAATGTGGTTTCCTGTGCTACTGGTTCTCTGTTTGGGTCACAGTCCCCCCTACCTCAGGTTCCCTAACAGGTTCTTGATCCCCTAGAATTATGGGATATTTGATATGGTCATGATCCCTGTCTGCCATTTGCTTACTAAGTATGTTATAACGGGCATAAATGCACGTTATCATAGTGCTAAGTTCTTAAACAATATTGAATTGCATTGATGAAATATATTAAATTGTGTCCATTAAGCATAAATTCTATAATATTGCGGTCGCATGCGTCCAACGCATTAGAACAGTTGATTTTTATATTTTTTGCGCAGAATATGCGTTAACGCAATATAAAGATTGCAATCATAGGAATTCACTGGTCGAGTGCAACTTCACCGCAAGGCTTTGTGTTGATCGTGTTTGTAAACATTCGCCCGAGAAGGATCGTCGCATCTTGGTCAGCGCAACATGGTGGATGCATCCGGTTGAAAGGATAATTAAGAGCGATGGGATAGAAAGCTGATGACAGTCGGATCCAAATTAAGTTGACAATCGATAACGGTCGCAAAGTACGTTCAACTTTATCGGTGATAATTATCCGATACATCAGTCAGGAATTAAAGCTGTCCCATCTGTACAACTAGGAGAGAGAAGCCGCCTTTCACCATGGATGCTCTATAAATACCAAGGGCATTCTTCATAGAAGGGGTTGATTGGTTGACGAGTTAACCAGTTGCTTCTGTTCATAATTTCCCTTCCACTTTAAGGCGGAGCAAGAGAAGAGTGGTGGCGCTGAAGATCGCCCAGAGAAACTCGAGAGAGAACCTTAGGGCATAAGAGCAGAGAGCGGGCCGACTCTTGCAAGAGCAAGATTATCTTTAGAGGCCGAGTAGAAACAGTGTAAATGCCTGGCAGTAAGAAATTGCTACCAGGCTCTTTATTAAACTTGCATTGTTATTTTGTACTTCATCTTCATATCTATTGAATGGAAGTTCTATTTCTACATCTGCTCACTCTCTTAATACGCATGAGTAGCTAAGCTAGTCAAATGGGTTGAGAAGAACTAAGCTAACATGACTTAGGAAGTTTATTGCTTGCGATTGTCTTGTTTTATATTGTGCAAAATACCCTTTAGAGTTACTCAAGAGAGAGTCTAAATAAAGAACCTAATATCTCGAGAGAGCTACGTTAGAATCTGGACTCGAAAGAGCAAGATTAGGCTTGCATAAATAAGAGATAGGGACTTAGAGATAAGCTTTGTTTTTCAACAATGCATCGCATGCATCCTAGGAATAGGTATGATGATATGTGGTCACCTTGTTTGTGTATCGTCGCATAGACAAGAATTAGAGGTTTATGTGTAGGCCCTATAGACACCTTTGCACATACATCGCATGCGTTCTAGTATTAGAAGCCGTAGCATTCACGCCGAGAGGTGGTTTACTATTGTATGCATGTTGCATGATCGCAAAGCATGAACGCATTCTAGGAAGTGTTAACCGAACCCTTCTCAACCTGTTCACCGCATATTCATCGTATCTCCTGTTTACAAACTCTTTTCAAACTCCGTCGTATTTGTTATTTATCTTTAATCAATGCAATCAACAAACTAAACATTTTATTTATTTACCTGGTTACTGCAAAGTTTTCATCAAAATTACCAACGCAATCTGTTTTCACAAGTCTCTGTGTTCGACCCTGGAATTACCAGGAAACTCAGAGGAATTGAGCAGATTCTCTCGAACCGGGAGAGATAAATTCGTGGGAATAGTTGGTGGAAAAATTTATGAAGAAGTATTTCCCACCAATTGAGAATGCTAGGAGAAGGAAAATAATAATATATTTTGAACAAGAAGATGACGAATCAATCAGCGATGCTTGGGCAAGGTTTAAGCGGCTGGTAATAGACTGTCCACATAATGGCTTACCAGATTTCCTGCAAATGGAAATTTTCTACCAAGGATTGGACCCCTCTTCGTAGACCTTTGCCAATGTGGCAGCCGCTGGTGGTCTGCTCGATAAAACATATGAGGAGGCTAAGAGTATACTTGATCGCATTTCCAAAAATCACGAGGATTGGAGGGAAAGTGATTAAAGATTAAAAATCAAAGAAAATGACGCAAACAATGGGGCCATCGCATCCCTGCAAAATCAAATGACTGCGATGATGAGTTTAATACAAGGTATCACAATTAATAATACGGGAGCGAAGAAGGGACAGGTTAGCGCAATCACTCAAACGACTGCAAGTTGTGTCATTTGCGGTGATGCTCACCCGATGGAGGAATGCCTAACAAACTCGCAGTCGGTATGCTTCATAAGAGATAATCCCTACTCCAATACATATAACCCCAGGTGGCAAAGCACCCAAATTTTACGTGGAAAAATCAACAACAAAACTTTCAACGTGTGGCACAAAAAGGAGGGCCACCCGGATTTTTCCTGCAAAACAACAGTCCAGTTCAAAGCCAAGCTAGCAGCTCACAACCACCACAATTTTCGTCCTTAGAGAGCTTGCTGAAGCAGTATATTGAGAAAAACAATTTTGTGCTTCAGAACCAAGCTACATTCATTAGAAATTTCGAAATTCAAATGGGACAAATTGCGGGCGAGCTGAAAAATAGACCACAAAGAGCATTGCCGAGCTCAATTGCTCCCTTGTAATGCTGGGGGTAACGGGAAGGAACAATGCTTAACAGTCTCCTTGCTAAATGATGACATGACTGCGGAAGTAGGGGAGAGGCCTATTGCGACCAACTTGATTGGGGTGATTACCGAAGACCCGCTAATCTATAGTTTGGAGAAGCCCGAGAAAACAGACCCTGAAGTTGTGTCAACCCTTAAGCCTCTGGATCTTGAGACAAAAGAAGTCCAACCACCAGTAACTCTACAAAGATTGAAAGAGGAACAAATCGAGGAAGAAAATATCGCAATAGTGGCTACAACGCAAAATGCTATGATCCCACCTAAAATGGGCGAACCAGGAATCTTCACGATCCCATGCTCTATCGGAGGGACCTTCAGTGGCCAAGCACCATGCAACCTTGGGGCAAGTATAAACATAATGCCATTGTCAATCTTTAAACAATTGAATGCCAGCACACTTACGCCAACAAGGGAAACTCTCCTACTCGCAGACAGATCTCGAATACATCCTGAAGGAGAGTTGAAAAATGCTACAATTTCAATCAATAAATTCATCCTGCCGGCAGACTTCTCCATTTTGAATTATAAAGTGGACGAAGATACGCCCATCATATTGGGACGACCATTTCTTTCAACCAATCGCGCTCAAATTGATGTGCGCAAGGGAGAAATTATAATGAGCATTCATGGGGAAAAACTCTGGATCAAGGTAGTAAAGATCATAGAGGACAAAGAAAAGAGAGAAAAGCCACGATGGACATGAACAAACCAGCCAAAAATAAGTGGTTCCTGCATTATCAAATGATCGCAATATATCAGAGACGCAAGTTTTTAGAAGCATCAACTCTTCAATTCTTCACAACTATTCGAAATCTCACTTTATCCTTTCAATATTTAGCTATCTAAATCTTACTTACTTTTACTTATAAAAAAAGTAAAAAAAAATAATATAAAAAAATGCGATAACAAGTTTTATTTTGTTTAAAATAATTTGACCCTCTCTTTGTTTTTCTTGCAACGATTGAGGCACTGGATTGCGGAGATGTTATGCGACAAAGTATTTATCTTACTCCATCACTGCAACCCAAAGAAGAGAGATCACCGCAAAGATGGATACGTCAATACAATGCGGGCGACAACGCAAAATTTGGGGGTGTATTCTGCCTTATCTTTATTTCAAAATTTTTTACTATCACATTGCATTTTAGTTTTCAAAATTTTATCACCGCATCCTCTTCGATCACCGCAATCGTTTGACATACATAAATTTAGTAGTTTACTGCATTCTGTTTCTTTGTCAAGTATGATTTCAATGATGAAAAATATGCTTCTATTTCTTCCGTATATATTAGAGTCAATTATCTTAATATAGTCACCTCATGAAATATTTCTAGAAGTTAGGGGTTTGCTAGCTTTCTTTCAAACTCTCTTTACAAAGCATTCTAGAACATCGTATGACTTATTTTAATCTTTTGGCAATGAGGACATTGCCGCATTTTAAATTTGGGGGTGAGGTATTTGTTTCCAACCTTGCTCCTATTTCTACAAAAAAAAAAAAAAAAAATTGAGAATAACAATGATGCGTTGTTTTATTAAGTGTGGAATATTGATGATATGCGTTGATCGAATTATGTTGTGCACTCAAGTTTCCCCAGCGAAATTCAAGTGTAAATTCCTCTGAGTTTCCTGGTAAGTTCAGGGTCGATCACAAGGACTTGTGAACATAGTTTGCGTCGATAATTTTCTTATGAAAACTTTGCGGTAACTGATTAAATAAATAAGGTGGTTGTTTTGTTGGTTGCGTTGATTGAAAATAAATGAAATAAATGCGGAAGATCTGAGAAACGAAAGTTGAGTTGATAGATGCAATGAGTATGCGATGAACGGGTTGAAAAGATCTTTAGATAGCGTTACTTGAGAATGCGTCAGACTATGCGATCATGTTACTACCATACACAGCAAGTCATTTTCCAATGTAAATGCGATGCTCCTAAATCTAGGACGTAAGTGTTTCATGCAAAATGTCCATAGAGCTTATTCCTAAGTCTCTACTCTTGTCCTATGCGTTGATGCAAAATGCATGAAAGCAAGGTGACCACATACAATCATATCTTATTTCTAAGATGCATGCGATGCGTTGATAACAAATAGTGCTCATCCCTAAGTTCCTATCTCCCGTTTACGCGTTCTAATCTAGTTTTTCCAAACCTAGATTCTGACCTGACCTTCTCAAGTCTAGATCATGTCCTTAGACTACCCTCCAGAGTATCACTAATAGACGAATGAAGCATACATAAACAAGATAACCACAAAGAATGAAGATTCCCTCGTTGTGCTACCTAAATGCTTCTCATCCCATTCAACTAATTTAGCTACTCATGCGTGAATCACAGAGAGTGAACAGATATAGAAAAAGAAATTCCATTCTTATAAATAAGTTAAGTACAAAATGCTAATGGAAGTTAAGGTAGAGAGCCTGGTAGCAATTCCTTGCTGACCGAGGCTTTTTACACTGGGATCTCTATTCTGAACTAAAGATATTTCCACTTCCGCAGGAGTCGGCCCTCTCTCTATCTTGGAGCTTCTGGTGCTTTCCCAAGCTCGCCGGAACAATCTACTGGCACACCTTCTTCCTCGCATCCGCCTTAAAATGAAAGAAGACTATGGACAGAGATGCGAACTTGTAAAATAATGAAATAATCGATTGCTTTACCCTTCCTCTGAAGAATGCACTTGGAATTTATAGGGCATCAAAGGTGAAAGGCGGCTTCTCTCTCCTAGTTGTAGGACAACTTTGATTCTTGACTGATGCGCCGGATAATTGTCAGCGATAAAGTTGGATGTACTTTGTGAGCGTTATCGACTATCAACTTAATTTGGATCCGACTGCCGTCAGCTTTCTATCTGATTGATCTTAATTGTCCTTTCGTTCGGATGCGCCTACCATGTTGCGGTGATTCTTCTTGGGTGAATGTTTGCGAGCATGATCAATGTAAAGTCTTGTGGTGAAGTTGCGCTCGACCAATGTATTCCTATGATCGCATTCTTTGCATTGCGTTAACGCATTATTCTGCACAAGAATATAAAGATCAACTGCTCTAATACGTTGGACGTATGCGACCACAATATTATAGAGTTTATGCTTAATGGACGAAATTTAACATATTTCAGCAACGCAATCCAACATTGTTTAAGGATTTAGCACTATGATAACGTGCATTTCCCTAGATTTCTCAAGGATACTTCGTTCAAATCCTATATACCAGAATTTCCTTAAGTCTTATTCAAATCTCTTCCTAAAATACATCTAAGACTTAGGGATTGCAAGCTTATCTTTCAAAAGGACTTTACTAAATTCCGGAACATCGCATGATTTATTTCAAAAAGAAAATTTTCCACCGAGGTGTCGAATGATTTATCCTTGCACAAAAATTTTCTTCATTGCTATTTTTTTTTCTGACCTTGCGTCGGTCCGAGTGTCTTGCCTTCGTTTTGACTTGCCCCCACGGGTGTCATACGGACATCCAACTATGAGCAATGCACTCTTTCTCAGACTAAACTCATACCAACTTGGCAGTAGAGTTGCGGTCATTTATTTGTGTTGATCCTGGCGACTTACTTTCGTTTTGGCTTGCCTCCACGTGTGTCATGCGAACATCCAACTATGAGTAAGTGCCTTTCACAACTGAACTCGTATCAACATGGATTTCCCATTGCATTGACAGTAGAGTTGTTATTTAATTTTTTTTATAGCAAGGTTGAAAATAAATACCGTAAATACCTCACCCCCAAATTTAAAATATGGCAATGTCCTCATTGCCAAAGGAAATTAAAATAAGTCATGCAATGGTCATAGAATGCATTGTAAAGAGAGTTTGAAAGAAAGCTAGCAAACTCCTAACTTCTAGAAATATTTCATGAGGTGACTATCTTAAGATTTAATTTGACTCTAGTATAGAGGAAAGAGATAGAAGCATAGTTTTCATCATTGAAATCATACTTGGTGAAGATACAACATGCGGTAAACTACTAAATTTATCTACTCGGCAAATGATTGCAGTAATCAGGGAGAATGCGGAGATAAAACTCTAAAAAATAAAATGCAATGTAATAACGCAAAATTTGAAATAAAGATAAGGAAGAGTACACCCCCAAATTTTGCGCTGTTGCCCGTATTGAGTATTGATGCATCCATCCCTGCAGCGATCTTTGCTTCTGTGGATTGCGGTGATGGAATTAGAATATTTGCTTCTTCTTGTAGTATCTCCGCAATTTTGTGTCTTATTCTTTGTAAACAGACAAAGAGAGGGTCAAATGATTTCAAAACAAAACAACAAGTGTTTTTTTTTTTTGGAGAAAGATAAGTAAAATACAGATAGTAGTCACGTGACGAAGATTTAAATGTTCAAGAGTTGAGTAAGGGATAGTTTGGGTTTTTCAACTTTGCAGAGGTTGTTTCTAGCTGAAAATATCCTCTGCAATATGTTTTGATCCGTTGTCCATTGACTTTAAATGTTCGACTGCCATCCTCAGTGATTAGTTCCATCGCACCATGTGGAAATACCTCTTTGATGATGAAGGGACCGGACCAATGTGATTTTAATTTTCCTGGGAAGAGCCGCAATCTTGAGTTGAAGAGTAAGACCTTCTGCCCGATTTGAAGGTTTCTAGTGTATATGCGTTTATCATGCCAATTCTTGGTGCGCTCTTTATAAATATTCGCATTC
This sequence comes from Benincasa hispida, assembly GCF_027475165.1. NCBI lineage: Eukaryota > Viridiplantae > Streptophyta > Magnoliopsida > Cucurbitales > Cucurbitaceae > Benincasa > Benincasa hispida. The sequence continues at coordinate 74,526,100 of NC_143489.1, forward strand.
TCATATGTGTTGATCCTCCATTCTTCTAGCTCTACCAGCTGCATTTTCTGTGATTCTCCTGCTTTCTTTAGATCGAAATTCAGTTTCTTGACCATCCACAATGCTGTATATTCCAGCTCCAACGGTAAGTGACACGCTTTGCCAAATACCAACGCATAAGGGGACATACTATAGGTGTTTTAAATGTGGTCCGGTATGCCCATAACACTTAATCAAGCTTCATTGCCCAATCCTTTCATGAAGGTTTGGCTACCTTCTCAAGTATCAATTTAATTTCCGGATTGGACACTTCAGCATGGCCATTTGTTTGCGGATGGTATGCGGTGGTCACTTTGTGGAGGATATTGTATTTGCGCAGCAACTCCTTTATATTGTGGTTGACAAAGTGTGATCCTTCATCACTTATGATGGGACGGGGAGTGCCAAAACACGTGAAAATATTTTTCTTCAGGAATTGGGAGACTACTGCCGCATCACTTGCGGCACATGCAATTGCCTCTACCCACTTGAAGAAATAGTCAACGACTAATAGAATATAGTGCTTACCGTTTGAAGGAGGGAATGGTCCTATGAAATCAATGCCCCATACATCGAATAATTCCAGCTCTAGGATAGTATTCATCGGCATTGCGTTCTTCCATGAAATATTGCCATTGCGTTGACACCGATCACATTTCATTGCGTAGTCAGCAACATCCTTGAATAATGAAGGCCAAAAGAATCCACTTTTCAAAACTTTGGCTGCAGTACATTGTCCTCCAAAGTGCCCTTCATATGGCGAATTATGGCACTGTGACAATATGCGTTGTTGAGCAGCATTTGGGACGCATAATCGAATGATTTGGTCTGCACCTCTTTTATACAGATTCGACTCATCCCAGTAATAGTGTCTGCATTCATTCTTGAGCTTTTTTTATTGATGGTAGGTGTAATCTTTAGGAAATTGTTCACAGACCAAATAATTAACGATGTCCGCATACCAGGGTAGTTCTTCTATGCGAAACAACTACTCGTCCGGGAACACGACACTCACTTCATATTCATTGCGGTCAACCTCAGGATTTTCTAGTCTGGACAAGTGATCCGCAACTTGATTCTCTGTCCCTTTTCGATCAATTATCTCGATGTCAAATTCTTGAAGGAGGAGAACTCATATGATCAATCTCGACTTTGCATCCCTCTTTGTCATCAAATATTTGATTGCCAAGTGATTAGTATGAATGAGTACCTTCGTTCCCAACAAGTATGCCAGGAATTTTTCCAACGTAAGGATCACAGTCAGGAGCTCTTTTTCAGTGGTGGTATAATTAATTTGAGCAGGGTTTAGAGTTTTACTCGCATATGCGATGGCGTGCAAAATTGTTTTCTTCTTTTGCACTAGTGCGGCTCCCATCGCATAACCGTTTGCGTCGCACATGATTTCGAACGAAAGTGTCCAATTCGACGCAATTAAGACGGGTACGGTAATCAGAGCATCCTTTTAAATTCGAAATGCGTCAAGGCAATTGTTATTAAATTCAAACTTTTTGTCTGCCTGTAGTAACGCACTCAATGGTCTTGCTATCTTAGAAAAGTCTTTAATGAATCGTTTATAGAATCTAGCATGCCCTAGGAAGCTTCGTACTACCTTCACTTTGGTTGGAGGTGGAAGCTTTTCAATTGCGTCAATCTTTGCTTTGTCCACCTCCAACCCTTCTTGAGAGACCTTCTATCCCAACACTATACCCTCTGTCATCATGAAGTGACATTTTTCCCAGTTAAGCACCAGGTTCGTCTCTTTACATCTTTTCAGAATTTTCTCCAAATTGGCCTGGCAGACTTCATAAGTGTTCCCATAAACGGAGAAGTCATCCATAAATATTTCTACTGAGTTCTCAAGATAATTTGAAAAGATTGCCATCATGCACCTCTGGAACGTGCTTGGCGCATTGCAGAGGTCGAATGGCATGCGGCAGAAAGCGAATGTCCCATATGGGCAGGTGAATGTGGTCTTGTATTGGTCTTCAGGAGCTATTGTGATCTGGTTGAACCCGGCGTATCCATCCAAGAAATAGTAAAAATTATTCCTTGCCAATCCATCCAGTATTTGATCGATGAATGGCAGAGGGAAGTGATCCTTTTTGTGGCCGCATAAAATTTGCAGTAGTCCATACATATGCGCCATTCAGTGATGGTTCTTTGCGGTATTAATTCATTGTTCTCATTGGGGACTACCGTCATTCCGCCCTTCTTCGGCACACATTGCACGACGCTAACCCACGTGCTATCTGCAATGGGATAGATAATGCCCGCATCCAGCCACTTGATAATCTTCTTTTTTATGACCTCTTTAATTGTAGGGTTAAGTCTGTGTTGATTCTCAATGGTTTCTTTGTGGTTGTCCTCAAGACGAATGTTGTGCATGCAGTACGCGGGGCTAATTTCTCTGATATCAACGAGCGTCCAGCCGATTGCTCGCACATGCTTTTTAAGAATGCTCATCAACACATTCTCTTGATCTGCGTTAATTGCGGAGGAAATATCACTAGTAGCTTCTCATTCTGCCCTAGAAATGCGTACTTCAGATGTGTTGGTATGGTTTTTAGTTCAAGGGTTGGTGGTTCCACGAGAGAAGGTTGCGTTATTTTTCTTTCTTCCTTCGACTTTTCTTCTTGCATTGCGATCGATCCTTCTTCTTTGTTTGTTTTTGCTACGATCGCATTGCAGGCAGCTACAGATGCATCAACATCCTCTTCTTCATACTCTTCATCAAACTTTTCTTCTTCAATCAAATTCATGTCATCATCCAAATCTTGTATGTTTTCCTCATCAGGAAATTTCATGGCACGAATTATATTAAATTTGAGCTTCTGTCCATTTATCCTCAAAGCGATCTCGCCCTTATGCACATCAATTTGAGCACGACCCGTTGATAGGAAAGGTCGCCCTAAAATGATGGGCACATCTTTATCGGCCTCATAATCCAGGATGATGAAGTCAGCTGGCAAGATAAATTTATCAATCGTGATCAGCACGTTCTTCACCTTACCCGCTGGATGAACCAGAGAACTATCGGCCAGTTGGAGAGTCACGGATATGGGCACAAGTTGCCCCACATTTAGTTGTCGAAAGATTGACAGTGACATCAAATTTATGCTGGCCCCCAAGTCACATAGGGCTTGGCCAATATAGAGTCCTCCTATGGAGCAAGGAATAGTGAAGCTCCCAGGATCGCTCATCTTTGGTGGGATAATAGATTTGGAACTTTGCGTTAGTGCCACCATGGAAAATTTTCTAGCGCCTCTTTTCTTGGTTACCATGTCCTTTAGAAACTTGGTATAGGCAGACATTTCCTCAATCGCTTCACTGAAAGAAATGTTAACATGTAATTGCTTTAACATAGATAAGAAGCGTTGGTACTGTACCTCTTCATTTTTCTTCTTCTTTAGCCTCTGAGGGAAAGGTGTTAACTGGACTTTCATGGTTCCCGTGTCATTTGACTTTGAGGTTGATGAAACCTCAGGTTCTACTGCTTCATTTTCTTTTTCTTCTTCTTGCGTTGCCGCAATCTCAAGTTCAGCTGCAATAGAGGTTGATCTGTTCTGCTCCTTCTTTTCTCCCTCCACAGTCTTTCCACTGCGCAATGTCACAACCTAAATTGATCCTTACCTGAACCCCTTGGGTTGCGTGGAAGCTCGATTGAGCTTGGCAGCGCCCCTTGCGATCTACTTTTGAGCTCATTTTCAATTCAAGGTTGTGGATGGACGTAGCCTCGCTTTGAAGCACCGTCTCATTTTTCTCTATATATTGCTTCAATAGGCCTTCTAGGGAAGAAGATTGCAGTGGTCGTTGTGAGCTACTTACTTGGTTGCTCTATTGACCGTTGCTGCATTGAAAGAACCCTAGTGGTCCTTCTTATTGTGCCACAGATTGAAAAATTTTGTTGTTGTTCATCCAAGCAAAGTTTGGGTGGTTTTTCCACCTGGGGTTGTAGGTGTTGAAAAAGGGGTTGTTCTTTACAAAATATACAGACTGTAGGTTTTGTGGACAATCCTCCATCGCATGCCCATCACTGAAAGTCGCGCACCTTGTAGTGTTTTGACTTATTGCGTTGATTTGCCCACCTTGCGGTGTTGGGCTGCTGATCGTCATTCCTTGAATCAAATTCATCATTGCGGTCATTTGGTTTTGCAATGAAACAATAGCATTGTTATTTGTGTCAGAGTCTTTGAGTCTTAATCTCTGGTCGTTCTCCCTCCAGTCTTCATAATACTTAGAGATGCGATCCAGGATATTCTTCGCCTCATCATAAGTCTTGTTAAGAAAACCACCAGCTGTTGCCGCATTGGCAGTGGTTTGCAAAGCAGGATTCAAGCCGTGGTAGAAAATTTCCACTTGAAGGTAGTCTAGCAGCCCATTATGCGGACAATCTCAGACCAACCTTTTAAACCTCAACCAGGCATCGCTGAGCGATTCGTCCATATCTTGTTCAAAATTAGTAATAAGCTTTCTCCGTCTCGCGTTCTCGATAGGTGGGAAATACTTTTTCATAAACTTCTCCACCACCTACTCCTAAGAAGTGATCTCCCCTGGTTCGAGCGAATAAGCCCATTTCCTAGCCTGATCACAGAGAGAAAATGGAAATAACGTTAGTCGAACCTCCTCAGCAGAGATATTCGGGAACACAAAAATATTGCAGATTTCAATAAAACTTTGGAGATGTGCTTGTCGATCCTCGCCACGCCTCCCTTCGAATTGGATCATCTACAGCATCATCGGTTTCATTTCAAATCTACTTCCGTCTAAGGTTGGCCTCATGATTCCCAGAGAGAAATCATAGAGGTTTGGTGATGCATAGTCCCTAATGGGCCTATTGCGATCGTTGGCTAACAAAATTGGATTTTCCATGACATTGTTGTTGTTTGGTGCTTCATTCCTAGGCTGTTCCGCCACTCTTCTTTATCAGATTGTGGGTGCTGTTGGCGGTCCCTTAGTCTCTTTTGAAATGTTCTCTCAATCTCCGGGTCATAGCACACCCCCAAATTTTGTGCTGTCGCCTGCATTGAGTATTGATGCATCCACCCCTGCGGCGATCTTTGCTTCTATGGATTGCGGTGATGGAATCAAAATATTTGCTTCTTCTTGTAGTATCTCCGCAATCCTGTGCCTTAATCCTTATAAACAGATAAAGAGAGGGTCAAATGATTTCAAAAAAAAAACAACAAGTGTTTTTTTTTTCCTTTAGAGAGATAAGTAAAATACAGATAGTTTTCACGTGATGAAGATTTTAATGTTCAAGAGTTGAGTAAGGGATAGTCTGGGTTTTTCGACTTTGCGAAGGCTGTTTCTGTCTGAAAATCTCCTCAGCAATATGCTTTGATCCATTGTCCATTAACTTCAAATGTTCGATTGCCATCCTCAGTGATTAGTTCCACCACACCATGTGGGAATACCTCTTTGATGATGGGGCGACCGAACCAACGTGAGTTTAATTTTACTGGGAAGTGCCGCAATCTTGAGTTGAAGAGTAAGACCTTCTGCCCGATTTGGAGGTTTCTAGCGCAAATGCATTTATCATGCCAACGCTTGGTGCGCTCGTTATAAATCTTCGCTTTCTCATATATGCGTTGATCCTCCATTCTTCTAGCTCGACCAGCTGCAGTTTTCGCGCTTCTCCTGTTTTCTATAGATTGAAATTCAGTTTCTTGACCGCCCAAAATGCTTTATATTCTAGCTCCAACGGCAAGTGACACGTTTTGCCGAATATCAACGCATAAGGGGACTGATAACTTGTAGAAATACAAGTTATTTATGCGACCTTATCTAGATATTGCGGCCAAAAGTTAGTGAATATGCACCGATTGTATGAAAATTAGCCAAGAATTACAATAATTATAAATGTTTGCAATTACACCCATAAACACCATAAAGATGGAAGACAAGCCGAATTTTACTCTGTTTTGCACGAAACCAAGTCACCGCTAGCGCTCAAGGCTCACGAGAAACTGATCAACGCATCTCTGTCACATTGCGCCCGTCAATCAACAATAAAGAGGCAATTACCGCAATGATGCAACAGTTGATCCAGAGTTGACTTTCAATCGCATGCGGAAATAAAAACAACAATGCATGCAAACTCACGATCGAAAGATGCAACTGGGCAACGCAAAAGCGGAGGATTAAGACACGTGTACAACTAACGGTTATGCAGAATTGATGGTCTGATTGCATATAGAAGGAATAATATCCCTCTATCTTTGAAATTACCATAACTATCAGTGGGGACCATAAGGCCGGAGTCAAAGACCGACACCTATAAATACCCCATAGATTTCAGAGAAAAGGTATGCTACTTGATACGGGGCTAAGTGCAGCTAAATTGTTGAGAGAAAAGGCTGAGCTAAGTGCTTAAGTGAAGAAATCCAGGAAGACGACGAGATAAGGCCGAGAGGTGAATCTCAGATCATGAGAATACAGCTTGGCATTAAGTTGGAGTCACACAGGGCAACCTACCTGCCATACGCCGATCGGAAGCTCTATGCATAGATCTCTACTACCGGTGGAGCAAGCCTGAGAGGGAAGCTCTTCCTACCATTAAATCCATCCTATTCGGCAAGCAGATCTCCATCGAATCTGTGCCAAGACATTGGCACTCGTTTGTATCTTTTCTATTTCTTCATCCTTGTATTTCACTGTCTCTTTATCTCTTCATTCACACACCATGTATCAAACACTTAATAGAGATATTAAATGTTTCGATAGCTTTCATATTCCATTCTCTGTCCATTTCTATTCACCCGTTAATCACTTTCTCCATGATGTTTTCTTAATTCCCTGATAGTTAATATGAATTAACCAAGGACTTAATCTACGTTAAAGATATAAAATGCGTTTAGCTAAGGCATGCTAGACGACATCTTCACCTGTGAAAGCAGAAGTGAAGATGCCATTCTGATCTATCGAGAGAAGGTCAAAAGAATGCGTTAACTAAAGCGAGTAGTACTTCTAGACATGGAAGCAACCTTGCGTTTATTACGTTAGTCTCTGTTTCACCACAGACATGTGGGAGCGCGGTCGATCACTGAAAGGTGTACATCAAAAGAAGAGCGGAACAGTATTTATAGCTTCAACGCAATTGAGAATTTGCACTGTTTATATTAATTGTCTTTTTCTTTCTATTCTATTCATAAGACTTATCGCCGCATTCCACGTTCTTTGCATAACCTTCGCAGCCAGCCTTGACCCCAACATCTTGTATCATGAGCCTATATCTTATATCATCTAGCTTAGATTTAGTGTATTTCATTTTATTATCCCATTTTTACTGCTTTACTTGATCACAATTTTAATACTTGTGACAACTTGTAGAAATACAAGTTATTTATGCCACCTTATCTAGATATTGCGACCAAAAGTTAGTAAATATGCACCTATTGTATGAAAATTAGCCTATCATTACATAATTATAAATGTTTGCAGTTACACCCACTAACACCATAAAGATTGAAGACAAGTTGAATTTTACTCTATTTTGCAGGAGACCAAGTTACCGCTTGTGCTCAAGGCTCACGAGAAACTAATCAACACATCTCTGTCACATTGTGCCCGTCAATCAACAATGAAGAGACGATTACCGCAATGACGGCACAATGCGACAATCGATCCTAAGCTGTGTTGCAACCACATGTGGTAATAAAAAAAACACCGTATGCGAACCCATAATCGAAAGATGCAGCCGAGCAATGCAAAAACGAAGGATTGAGACACGTGTAACTAACGGTTGTGCATAATTGACGGTCTGATTGCATAACAGAAGGAATAATATCCCTCCATCTTGGGAATTGCCATAACAATCAGTGGGGACCACAAGGCCAGAGTCAAAGACTGCACCTATAAATACCCCATAGATTTCAGAGAAAAAATATGCTACTTGATACGGGGTAAGTGCTCAAAACTATTGCGAGAAAAGGCTGAGCTGAGTGCTTAAGTCAAGAAATCCGAGAAGAAGATGAGATAAGACCGAGAGGTAAATCTCAGATCTAATCTACCAAACACCCGATTGAAAGCTCTATTGAAAGCTCTGTGCTACCAGTGGAGTAAGCCTGAGAGGGAAGCTCTTCCTACCATCAAATTCATCCTATTCGGCAAACAGATCTCCATCGAATCAGTGCCAAGATATTGGCACTTGTTTGTATCTGTTCTATCTCTTTCATCGTTGTATTTCATTGATTCTTTACCTCTGCATTCACACCATGTATCAAACGCTTAATAGAGATATTAAATGTTTCAATAGCTTTCATTTACCATTTTCTGTCTATTTCCGTTCACCCATCAATCACTTTCTTCATGATGTCTTCTTAATTTCCTGATAAGCAATATGAATTAACCAAGTACTTAATCTGTGTTAAAGATACAAAATGCGTTTAGCTAAGGCATGCTAGACGACATCTTCACCTGTGAGAGCAAAAGTGAAGATGCCATTCCGACTTATCGAGAGAAGGTTAGATGAATGCGTTAACTAAAGTGAGTAGTACATCCAGACATGGAAGCAACCTTGTGTTCATTACAATATTCTCCATTTCACCACATACATGTGGGAGCGCGACTGATCACTGAAAGGTGTACGCCAAGAGAAGAGCAGAACAACATTTGTAGCTTCAACACATTTGAGAACTTGTGTTGTTATATTCTTTGTCTTTATCTTTCTATTTTGTTCATAAGACTTGCTGCCGCATTCCACGTTCTTTGCATAACTTTCACAGCCAGCTTGACCCAAACATCTTGTAACATGAAGCTTGTATCTTATATCATCTAGCTTAGGTTTTCTGTATTTTTATTTTATTATCGCACCTTTACTGCTTTACTCTAATTTATTGCAATTTATATACTTGTACAAACCAAACTTTTAAAGATTGAAAACCTGGTCGCATATATCATGAACATACCACAATAACCTAAATCAGTCCCCGTGTTCGACCTCAGATCACACCGAGAAACGTGCGGTGGAATTACACTTGGTTCCATCGTAAGGAAACTTGTTATAACACATGGCATACTACGTGAACATCCATAATTGACGCATATCTAGTGGTAGTATCGCATCATTTCGAGCATAGAACAACATCAATCATACATCTCAGTGTTAGCATATATAAAACGGTCAACAAGTCTGGAGAAGCGAGGCAACACTCTGGTCTTCACTAATTCGGATTGCAGACCAAGTAATTCGCAAGGTATGCCACCCTGTGACCAACTATTCGCATATGATACCTCTTACAGTACCTCGTCTCTGGAGACATCATTAAAACATTACATTGAAAAGAGCGAGGCAATGAGACAATCGCAAGTTGACTCTCTTAAAGAATTAGAAGATCAGATAGATCAGCTTGCGAGGGAATTAAAGAAGAAAGCGCCTAGTACGCAGCATGAAAACTCCGGAGTGCTGGGGCCAAGAGGAAAAGAACAATGTCATGCAGTGACATTGAGGAGTGGCAGAACGACAGCCCCTATTATGCTAAAAGTACCAGATGTGGTAACAAAAGTACCAGTAAATTTGACTATTGATGATGACCAGTTACTTAATAATGGAAGCAGCACCAGTTCAGAAGTAAGACCATCTACAAAAGATGAAGCTCCTCAAGACGTGAATTCTCAATCAACGCAACCTCCAACCAATGACACACAACAAGTACAGGACCTCATCCAACAGCAAAGTGAACAAGAAACACGGCGAGATCCTCCACCTTTCCCGTCCAGGCTGAAAAAGAAAGACGAGAGCAAGTAATTTTAGAGGTTTCTGGACGTTCTTCGACAGCTACACATTAATATTCTTCTGATAGAAGCATTAGAGCAGATGCCGAGTTATGTGAAATTTCTCAAGGATATTCTCCCCAACAAGAGAAAGATTGGGGAAAATGAAATAGTTGCCCTAACATATGAGTGTAGCGCTCTGTTTCAAAATACTCTCTCTACTAAAATGGACCCTGGGAATTTTACATTGCCCTGCACCATAGGAGGGAAGATGGTCGAAAACGCGTTGTGTGATTTAGGAGCAAGCATAAACTTAATGCCCTTGTCAATTTTTAAAAAGAAAGATATCGACAAAGCAAGGCAACCACGATCACATTATAGCTAGTCGATAGATCGATAAAGCTTCTTGAGGGCAAGATAGAAGATGTTCTCGTGCAAGTGGACAAGTTTATCTTCCCAGCAAACTTTGTCATATTGGATCATGAGGATGATAGAGAGATTCCTATCATCTTGGGACGCCCATTTCTCGCCACAAGGCGAGCATTAATCGATGTGTAGAAAGGAGAATTGACCATCTGGGTCGATGATCAAGAAGTAAAATTCAACGTACTCAATGCATTGAAGTACCCAGGAGACATAGAGAACTGCCAAAATATCGGGGAGCTGTGGGGAGAATAGTAGCACGAACCCCTGAAGGAAATGGAAGAGGAGGCTTTTGAAGTCGGCGTAATGTTGGAGGAGGACTTCGCTGCAATTCATGTTGAATCTAATTTTGAACTGCTCAAGTTATCTGAACGGACATTGTAGCGCATTAAGCCATCTTTAGAAGAGCCACCTGTGTTAGAGTTAAAGCCGTTGCCAGTACACCTAAAGTATGCTTACTTAGGAAGTAACGACACGTTACGGGTTATCATTTCTGCATCACTGAGTAAAGAGAAAGAAGATGCTCTCAAACGGATCCTAAGAAATAATGCAAAAGCATTAGGATGGACCTCTTCAGACATTCGAGGAATCAGTCCCTCGTATTGTATGCACAAGATCCGCCTAGAAGAAGGAAAGAATGGATCAGTAGAAAGGCAACGCCGCTTGAACCCTGCCATGAAGGAGGTTGTAAAGAAGGAAATAGTAAAGTGGCTAAATGCAGGTGTCATCTACCCGATATCTGATAGCAGTTGGGTGAGCCCAGTGCAATGTGTTTCGAAAAAAGGAGGGATGATAGTCATCACTAATGACAAGAATGAATTGGTTCCCACAAGGACAACTATAGGGTGGAGAATCTGCATGGATTATCGCATGCTGAATTTGGCCACTAAAAAGGACCACTTTCCACCCTCGTTCATTGATCAGATGTTAGACAGACTTACGGGGAATGGATTTTTCTACTTTCTTGATGGCTATTCACGGTATAACCAAATAGCAATTGCGCCGGAGGACCAAGACAAGACAATCTTTACGTGCCCATTTGGTACGTTTGCATTCCAATGCATGCCATTTGGACTCTGTAATGCACCAGGCACTTTTGAATGATGCATGATGTCAATATTTTTAGATTACTTGGAGGAGTCAGTCGAGGTATTCATGGATGATTTCTCAGTCTTCGGCAGTAATTATGACTCCTGTTTGTCTAACCTTGAAAAAGTTTTGAAGAGATGCATGGCAAAAAATCTTGTTTTGAACTGGGAAAAATGTCACTTTATGGTGGAAGAAGGAATAGTTATGGGTCACAAAATCTCCAAGGCAAGATTGGAAGTTGATCAGACGAAAATCGATGCAATTTTCAAATTACCCCCATCTGTGAACGTAAAAACACTTAGAAGCTTTCTGGGACACGCAGGGTTTTATAGAAGATTTATTCGCAACTTCTCCCAGATCGCAAGACCCCTAAGTGCATTTCTTGAAGCTGATCGCGAGTATAATTTTGATGACGCTTGCACCAAAGCATTTAACACATTGAAAGATGCACTCATCTCCACACCCATTTTGATTGCGCCCGATTGGACGCAACCATTCGCACTGATGTGCAATGCCAGCAAATATGCTGTGGGCGCAGTTTTGAGTCAGCACAAGGATAAGGTGTTGCATCCAATTTATTATGTGACCAAAACATTGAACGACGCACAGGAGAACTATATGACAACAGAAAAGGAAATGCTCGCAGTGGTATTTGCACTGGAGAAGTTCCGACAGTATTTAATCGGGACGAACGTGGTGGTGTATACGGATCACTCTGTGAGTAAGTATTTAATGACGAAAAAGGATGCAAAACCGATACGGTGGGTGTTTCTCTTGCAAGAGTTCGACCTATAAATCAAAGACTGGAAGAGCACCGAGAACCAAGTTGTGAATCATTTGTCAAGATTGGAAAACTGCGAGGTTCAAGGGACAGAAAAAGATATTGAGGAAAGATTCCCCGATGAGCTATTGATGGCAGTAGACATTGATATTCCCTGGTATGCAGACATAGTAAACTTCATAGTTTACGGTCAACTACCATATGATTATACATACCAGTAGAAGAAGAAGCTAAGACATAACGCCAAATTTTATTTCTGGGACGATCCCTTCCTATTTCGACAAGGACCTGATCATATAATACGTCGATGTGTTCCTGAGTATGAAGCCAAGCAGGTTTTAGAGCTCTATCATGAGTCCCCATATGAAGGACATTTTGGGGGGCAAAGAACCGCAGAAAAAGACTTACAGTGCGGCTGCTTTTCGACAACACTGTTTAAGGATGCCTATGACCATGTCGTGCAATGCGATAAGTGTCAAAGGATGGGGAATATGTCTAAAAGAAATGAAATGTCATTGACGTCAATCTTAGAAGTTGAATTATTTGATGTTTGAGAGAATTGACTTCATGGGCCCGTTTCCACTATCAGAAGGTCATCAATATATTCTGGTTGTGGTTGATTATGTATCGAAATGGGTTAAGGCCATCGCATGTGCCAAGAATGACGCGACCACTGTGGCAAAGTTTCTGAAGAACATTTTTGCACGATATGGGACTCATCGGGTCTTAATCAGTGATAAGGGCTCTCACTTTATCAACCGCATAATCTGTTGACTAAATTCAACGTTAGCCATCGAGTTGCAACTGCTTATCACCCGCAGACTAATGGACAGGTAGAGATTTCGAAACTATCTTGGAAAAGGTAGTTAATTCTACCAGGAGGGATTGGTCACCCAAGCTTGATGAAGCACTATGGGCTTATAAGATCGCCTACAAAACACCAATTGGTGTGTCTCCATACGCCCTGGTCTTCGGAAAAGCTTGTCATTTGCACCTTAAGTTGGAACATATGGCGATGTGGGCATGCAAGAAGCTGAAGTTTGATTTAGTCAGTGCGGGGAAAGTCCGGAAGCTACAATTGAATAAGTTGGTCGAATGGCGAAGGGATGCCTATGAAAATGCTAAGATATACAAGGAGAAAACAAAGAAATGGCATGATGACCGCATAAACGAACGACATTCACCGAAGGTCAACAGGTATTATTATACAACGCGCATTTGCGATTGTTTCCAGGAAAGTTGAAGTCTTGCTAGTTTGGGCCATTCCGAATGAAGACAATCTTTCCTCATGACGCAGTGGAACTAACAACTTTAGACGGGAGCAGCACATTCAAAGTCAATGGTCAGTGGATCAAGCCTTATTATGGAGGCGACTTCGATCGGCGCATGGACACCATTGACTTGGGCAAGCAGGATAAACCGCTTGCAGGGAAAGCGATTGCGGTAACTTTAAAAACTTCTTTCAATCGACCTTCCTATTTATGTTTACTTGCTTTCTTTACAACTTTCTTTTACTGTTTTCTAAATTCTGTCAATTACTGTCTAGTAGAATCAGTCTTTAATATTTTTGTATTTCCTTCCAATTTAATTTCGCATGTATCTCCATATCTTAAATTTAGTAGCACCGGTCATATAATTGTTGTGAATGATTGGATAAATCACCATAAGGTCTTTTCGACTGGCATTTTTTATGAATTAAGAAGACAGGAAAGTAAACTATGAGAGGATGGGTGTAATAAGTAAGCGACGCTGTGCATCCAGTACACCCAAATGCATTGGGGTGAGGGGTGTGTTGCGCATGTATATGTCTTTTGCCCGTCCTTAGTTAAATGCACCATGTTGAGATAGCCTCCAGAAATGTATTTAGTTAAGGGTTGTGTTGCGTGGATGTATGCGTGTTTCCCATCCTCGGTAAAAACGTATCTGCGTTTATTGGAAGTATGGTGTGAATTCTGAATCATGCACCCTTCTGAATCAAATTTGTAAAGTGATCAAATTCTTTGACTCTTGTACAGACAATAGAAAATTTTTGTAATGCGTTCATTTGTAATTTATTTGTATACTTTGTTAATAGTCAATACAATTAGAGTATATATTCACTCCACTTTTTACCTGTGCCACTTTCTTTATCTTCCTTTGCTAATTTTTGTGACGTTCTAAATCTCTTATTTTTATGATCTTCATTGCGTTGCTAAGATGTATTATATGTTTCTACTTAGAAAAATTTCCCATAGTTAGTGAATTCTAACTAACACTTAGTTAATTCTTAGTTTAGCAGTACTTTACCCTTTATCTTTCAAAGTTCTGCTCAAACCTTCTTTTAGAAATTTTCTTTTAAGTTTTATCTAGTCTCTCCAAACAACACAATGAGAACCTTGCTCATCTTTAAATTTAGGGGTGGGAAGGTCTGAGCAGATGAGATCAAGATTATGTTGTGTTTAAGAAAATGTGTCCATTTTCATTTAATTAATTAATTTTTTTTTTTTTGTGAAACTCCAATATCAGCAGAAAGGAAAGCCTTAAAACTATCCCAACTTGATAAGAGTTTAGTTGTGAAAAGAGTCAGCTTGTAGTTGGATGTTGACACCCATAGGAGCAAGCCAGAATGAAGGTGGGTTTCCAAGAACAACGCAGTATGAAAAAAAAAAAAAAGCAAACAAAAACAAAAATAAAAAAATGCAAGAGACAACTCCTCTGATGACACCCATGGGGATAAGCCAAAACGAAGAGTGTAACCATGACCAACAATCTTTAAATAAAGAAATGACGCAAAATTTTTTTTGCTCATTGCATGTAGATACATCAAGTTGTTTTGACAAAGAAGAGATAAACATTCTATTTTGAAAACTAGAAAAGCTTCTTTGAGCAGAATTTTATCATATAGAAGAATAAAGTAGGGCTTGCTAAGAATTAGCAAGGATAGAAGGAAATTGCGATGTCAAGCAATGTGCCTAAGTGTAACACTCGGAGTAACCAATCATCGCAAAAATAGAGGATAGGAATTGAGCATGATTGTCTTAGTAGAAGATATGCTTGAGGACAAGCATATATCTAAATTTGGGGGTGTGATAACTTGTAGAAATACAAGTTATTTATGCCACCTTCTCTAGATATTGCGTCCAAAAGTTAGTAAATATGCACCTATTGTATGAAAATTAGTCTAGTATTACAATAATTATAAATGTTTGCAATTACACCCACTAACACAATAAAGATGGAAGACAAGCTAAATTTTACTCTATTTTGCAGGAGACCAAGTCACCGCTCGGGCCCAAGGTTCACGAGAAACAGATCAATGCATCTCGGTCACCTTGCGCCCGTCAATCAACACTGAACAGACGATTACCACAATGACGGCGCAATGCGACAGTCGATCCAAAGCTGTGTTGCAACCGCATGCGATAATAAAAACAACACCGCATGCGAACCCATGATCAAAAGATGCAGCTGAGCAACGCAAAAGCGGAGGATTGAGACACATGTATAACTAACGGTTGTGCATAATTGACGGTCTGATTGCATCTTTCTGGCAAGCAGATCTTCCTACCATCAAATCAATCCTATCCGGCAATCAGATCTCTATCGAATCAGTGCCAAGACATTGGCACTTGTTTGTATCTGTTCTATCTCTTTCATCGTTGTATTTCATGTTTCCTTTATCTTTTCATTCACACACCATGTATGAAATGCTTAATAGACGTATTAAATGTTTCGATAGCTTTCATTTACCATCTTCTGTGTATTTCTGTTCACCCGTCAATCACTTTATTCATGATATGTTCTTAATTCCCTGATAAGAAATATGAATTAACCAAGAACTTAATCTGTGTTAAAGATATAAAATTCATTTTGCTAAGGCATGCTAGGCGGCATCTTCACCTGTGAGAGCAGAAGTGAAGATGCCATTCCGACCTATCGAGAGAAGGTCAGAAGAATGCATTAACTAAAGCGAGTAGTACTTACAGACATGGAAGCAATCTTGCGTTCATTACGCTAGTCTCTGTTTCACAACAGACATGTGGGAGCACGACTAATCACTGAAAGGTGTACGCCAAGAGAAGAGTGGAACAATATTTGTAGCTTCAACGCAATTGAGAACTTGCGTTGTTATATTCGTTGTCTTTGTCTTTCTATTCTGTTCATAAGACTTGACCCTAACATCTGGTAATTTTTCCTTACCTGGCGTGACCCTAAAAAATATAAGATTGTATCTATTCCCTTACACCTTGAAGGACGAGGCTAAGAGGTAGGCTTACTCACTTGAGCCAAATGAAATCACTTCATGGGATTAACTGGTAGAGCAGTTCATGAAGAAGTTCTTCCCACCTGCCGTCAACGCAAGGCGACGAAAGGATGTGGTGAACTTCGAATAGATGGAGAATGAGACCCTAAGCACCGCTTGGGTGCTATTTAGGAGACTGGTGAAAAACTACCCGCATATCGGGATCCCCGATTGCATCTTGATGGAAACGTTTTATAATGGCTTGAACAAAGCAACGCAGACTGTTGCTGATGCCTTCGCGGCAGGAGGTTTTATGGATAAGACAAACACAAAGGCTAAAGTCATCCTTGACCGCATCTCGTAGAATATGGATGACTATATCGATGATGGATATGGAGACCAAGGCGCCGAGAGAAGGAAAAGTGAAACAACCATTGTCCTTGCGGAGATAATGACCACATTGGCTGAACAAATGGCTGCGGTGACCTCGATCCTCCAGTCAATGGCAATCAGCCAAGGAGCCATTGCTTCACAATCAGCGCAACCCACTACACCGGCTCAAGTGGCCGCAATCAGTTGCGTCAATTATGGAGGGGCTCACAGAGCTGACATGTGCTCATTGAACCTTCAACAAGTGTGTGCTATCTAGAAGAACCCCTTTAGCAATACCTATAATCCGGGTTGGAGGAGCCATCCTAACTTTGGTTGGGGATGCAATCCCAATCACGGGGGGCCAGTTAATCATCAAGGGGGGCTAGTTAATCATCAAGGGGGCAGTAGAGGGAATCAGCCTTTTCACCATAATCAAGGGCATCAAGACCGCACAACCAGAAACCATCATCATCTAACACCTCGGAAAGCTCGTTAGAGACGCTGTTGAAGTAATATATGGAGAAAAACGATGCAGTGATGCAAGCGCAAGCGTCTTCAATAAGGAATCTGGAGATCCAAGTGGGCTAGCTCGCCTCTGAGCTAAGAAGTCGAACACCAGGAACATTGCCCAACAATTCAGAAGCCCCGAGATCTACAAGAAAAGAGCAATGTCCTTAAGACATTGAGTAGGGAAGCTTGATCACCTACGGAGATGTGGATTGCGATCACTTATGACAACGCAATTTTCGGTCCATATCTTAATACTATGTTTAATGCTTTATTGAATTCCTATCTCTTTGAATTTTTAATTTTGTCTTCATTTCTTCATTTAATTTTGACTTTATGAATTTATTTCTTTGCATTTAATTTTGTCTCGTCTTTAATTCCTTGACTTTTTTTGTAATTAATGCGTTGAGCTTTAAATGGTGAATGATTGAGTAATAAAGAGAGAATTTATTGCCGCAAGTTATTGCACTTGCATTGATAAAAAAATTTTATAATAAAAATAATAAAACAATTAACAACAGGTATGCAAGGTGACAATGGACGCATCTCAAACCAATAACGAATGCTTGAGAGACATAGTCAACGGCTAATAGAATATAGTGATTACCGTTTGAAGGAAAGAATGGTCCCATGAAATCAATCCCTCATACGTTGAATAATTCCAGCTCCATGATAGTATTCATCGGCATTGCGTTTTTCCATGAAATGTTGCCAGTGCATTGACACCGATCACAATTCATTATGTAGTCAGCAGCATCCTTGAATAATGAAGGCCAAAAGAATCCACTATGCAAAACTTTGGTTGCAGTACGTTGTCCTCCAAAGTGCCCTCCATATGGCGAATCGTGGCACCGTGACAATATGCATTGTTGACCAGCATCTGGGATGCATAATCGAATGATTTGGTCTGCACCTCTTTAATACAGATTCGGCTCATCCCAATAATAGTGTCTACATTCATTCTTGAGCTTCTTCTGTTGATGGTAGGTGTAATCGTTAGGAAATTGTTCACAGACCAAATAATTAACGATGTTCGCATACCAGGGAAGTTCTTCTATGCGAAACAACTGCTCGTCCAGGAACACGACACTCACTTCAGATTCATTGCAGTCAACCTCAGGATTTTTCAGTCTGGACAAGTGATCCGCAACTTGATTCTCTGTCCCTTTTCGATGAATTATCTCGATATCAAATTCTTGAAGGAGAAGAACCCAACTGATCAATCTCGGCTTTGCATCCCTCTTTGTCATTAAATTTTTGATTGCCGAGTGATCAGTATGAATGAGTACCTTGGTTCCCAATGAGTATGCCCGAAATTTTTCTAACGCAAGGATCACAACCAGGAGCTCTTTTTCATTGGTGGTAAAATTAATTTGAGCAGGGTTTAGAGTTTACTCTCATATGCGATGAAATGCAAAATTGTTTTCTTCTTTTGGGCTAGTGCGACACCTATCGTATACCCACTTGCGTCGTACATGATTTCGAATGGCAGTGTCCAATCCAGTGCAAGTAAGATGGGTGCGGTAATCAGTGTATCCTTTAAAATTTGAAATGCGTCGAGGCAATTGTTGTCAAATTTAAACTTTCTATCTACCTCTAGTAACGCACTCAATGGTCTTGCTATCTTAGAAAAGTCTTTAACGAATAGTCTAGAGAATCCAACATGCCTTAGGAAGCTTCATACTGCCTTCACGTTGGTTGGAGGGGGAAGCTTTTCAATTGCATCAATCTTTGCTTTGTCCACCTCTAACCCTTCTCGAGAGACCTTGTGTCCCAACACTATACCCTCTGTCACCATGAAGTGACATTTTTCCCAGTTAAGCACCAGGTTCGTCTCTTCACATCTTTTCAGAATTTTCTCCAAATTGGCCAGGCAGACTTCATAAGTGTTCCCATAAACGGAGAAGTCATCCATAAATATTTCTACTAAGTCCTTGAGATAATCTGAAAAGATTGCCATCTTGCACCTTAGAAACGTGTTTGGTGCATTGCAGAGGCCGAACGACATGCGGTGGAAAGCGAATGTCCCATATGGGCAAGTGAATTTGGTCTTGTCTTGGTCTTCAGAAGCTATCATGATCTGGTTGTACCTGGCGTATCCATCCAAGAAACAGTAAAAATCATTCCCTGCCAATTTGTCCAGCATTTGATCGATGAATTGCAGAGGGAAATGATCCTTCTTTGTGGCCGCATTCAATTTGCGGTAATCTATACATATGTGCCATCCAGTGATGGTTCTTTGTGGTATTATATCATTGTTCTCATTGAGAACTACCATCATTTCACCCTTCTTCGGCACACATTGCACGGGGCTGACCCACGTGCTATCTGCAATGGGATAGATAATGCCTGCATCCAGCCATTTGATAATCTCCTTTTTGACGACCTCTTTCATCGCAGGGTTAAGTCTACGTTGATTCTCAATGGTTCCTTTGTGGTTGTCCTCACGGCGAATGTGGTGCATGCTATACGCGGGGCTAATTCCTCTGATATCAGCAAGCGTCCAGCCGATTGCTCGCACATGCTTTTTGAGAATGCTCATCAACGCATTCTCTTGATCTGGGTTAAGTGTGGAGGAAAGTATCATTGGCAGCTTCTCATTCTGCCCCAGAAATGCATACTTCAGATGTGTTGGTAGGGTTTTTAGTTCAAGGGTTGGTGGCTCCATGAAAGAAGGTTGCATTATTTTTATTTCTTCCTTCGGCTCTTCTACTGGCGTTGTGATTGATCCTTCTTCTTTGTTTGTTTTGCTATGATAGCATTGTAGGCAGCTACGGATGCATCGACATCCTCTTCTTCATACTCTTCATCAGGCTTTTCTTCTTCAATCAAATTCATGTCATCATCCGAATCTTGTAGGTCTTCCTCATCAGGAAATTTCATGGCACGAATTATATTAAATTTGAGCTTCTGTCCATTTATGCTCAAAGTGATCTCGCCCTTGTGCACATCAATTTGAGCATGACCCGTTGATAGGAAAGGTCACCCTAAAATGATGGGCACATCTTTATCGACCTCATAATCTAGGATTATGAAGTTAGCTGGCAAAATAAATTTATCAATCGTGATCAGCACGTCCTTCACCTTACCTTCTTGATGAACCAGAGATCTGTTGGCCAGTTGGAGAGTCACAGATGTGGGCACAAGTTGCCCCACATTTAGTTGTCGAAAGATTGATAGTGGCATCAAATTTATGTTGGCCTCCAAGTCACACAGGGCTTGCCCAATATAGAGTCCTCCTATGGAGCGAGGAATAGTGAAGCTCCCAGGATTGCTCATCATTGGTGGGATAATAGATTTGGAACTTTGCGTTAATGCCACCGTGGCAAATTTTCCAGCACCTCTTTTCTTAGTTACCATGTCCTTCAGAAACTTGGCATTGGCAGACATTTCCTCAATCGCTTCACTGAAAGGAATGTTAACATGTAATTGTTTTAACATAGATAAGAAGCGTTGGTACTGTACCTCTTCGTTTTTCTTCTTCTTTAGCCTCTGAGGGAAAAGTGTTAACTGGACTTTCACGGTTCTCGTTTCATTTGACTTTGAGGTTGATGAAACCTCAGGTTTTACTGCTTCATTTTCTTTTTCCTCTTCTTGCGTTGCCACAATCTCAGGTTCAGCTACGATGGAGGTTGATCTATTCTGCTCCTTCTTTTCTCTTTCCACAGTCTTTCCACTACGCAGTGTCACAACCTGACATTGCTTCTTACCTGAACCCCCTGGGTTGCGTGGAAGCTCGGTTGAACTTGGCAGCGCCCCTTGCGGTCTACTTTTGAGATCATTCGGAATCTGGCCCATTTGCAATTCAAGGTTGTGGATGGACGTAACCTGGCTTTGAAGCACCGTCTCATTTTTCAATATATATTGCTTCAATAGGCCTTCTAGGGAAGAAGATTGCGGTGGTTGTTGTGAGCTACTTGCTTGGTTGCTCTTTCGACTGTTGCTTCGTTGAAAAAACCTTGGTGGTCCTTCTTTTTGTGCCACAGATTGAAAATTTTATTGTTGATTCTTCCAAGCAAAATTTGGATGGTTTTTCCACTCGGGGTTGTAGGTGTTAGAAAAGGGGTTGTATTTTACAAAATATACAGACTGTGGATTTTGTGGACAATCCTCCATCGCATGCCCATCACCGCAAGTCGTACACCTTGCGCTATTTTGACTTATTATGTTGATTTGCCCACCTTGCGGTGTTGGGCTGCTGATCGTCATTCCTTGAATCAAATTCATCATTGCGGTAATTTGGTTTTGCAATGAAACAATAACACCATTATTTGCATCAGAATCTTTGAGTCTTAATCTCTGGTCGCTCTCCCTCTAGTCTTCATGATTCTTTGAGATGCAATCCAGGATATTCTTCGCATCATCATAAGTCTTGTCAAGCAAACCACCAGCTGCTATCGCATTGGTAGCGGTCTGTGAAGTAGGATTCAAGCCGTGGTAGAAAATTTCCATTTGAAGGCAATCTGGCAACCCGTTATGTGGACAATCTTGGACCAACCTTTTAAACCTCACCTAGGCATCGCTGAGTGATTCGCCTATATCTTGTTCAAAATTAGTAATAAGCTTTCTCCGTCTCGCGTTCTTAAACTTCTTCATAAACTTTTCCACCACCTACTCCCAAGAAGTGATCTCCTTTGGTTCGAGCGAATAAGCTCATTTCCTAGCCTGATCACAGAGAGAAAATGGGAATAACGTTAGTTAAACCTTCTCAACAGAGATATTCGAGAACACAAAATTATTGTAGATTTCAATAAAACTTTGGAGATGGGCGTGCGGATCCTCGCCACGCCTCCCTTCAAATTGACCTGCAGTCTGGATCATCTGCAGTATCACCGGTTTCATTTTCAGAGAGAAATCATAGAGGTTTGGCGATACATAGTCCCTAATGGGCCTATTGCGATCGTTGGCCAACAGAATTGGATTTTCCATGACATTGTTGTTGTTTGGTGCTTCATTCCTAGGCTGCTCCACCATCTCTTCTTTATCGGATTGTGGTTGCTGTTGGCGGTCCCTTAGTCTCCTTCGAAATGTTCTCTCAATCTCCGTGTCATAGTTCGCCAGAGATTGAGAGTTCTACAAAGAATTAATAAAAATTACCGTTAACAACTATTTTGCTGAAGTCCCCGACAACGGCGCCAAAAACTTGATACGTTATTTTATTAAGTGTGGAATATGGATGATATGCGTTGATGGAATTATGTTGTGCACTTAAGTTTTCCTAGCAGAATTCAAGTGTAAATTCCTTTGAGTTTCCTGGTATGTCTAGGGTCGATCACATGGACTTGTGAAAATAGTTTGCGTTAACTTCGCGGTAACCGATAAAATAAATAAGGTGGTTGGTTTGTTGGTTGCGTTGATTTAAAATAAATGAAATAAATGCGGCGGATCTGAGAAATGAAAGTTGCATTGATAGATGGAATGGGTATGCGATGAACGGGTTGAGAAGATCTTTAGATAGCGTTACTTAGGAATGCGTCAGACTATGCGATCATGTTACTATCATGCACAGCAAGTCATTTTCCACTGTAAATGCGATGCTCCTAAATCTAGGATGGAAGTATTGCATGCAAAATGTCCATAGAGGTTATTCCTAAGTCTCTACTCTTGTCCTATGCGTTGATGCAAAATGCATAAAAGCAAGGTGACTACATACAATCATATCTTATTGCTAAGATGCATACAATGCGTTGATAACAAATAGTGCTCATCTCTAAGCACCTATCTCCTATTTACGCATTCTAATATGGTTTTTCCAAACCTAGATTCTGACCTGACCTTCCCAAGTCTAGATCCTGTTCTTAGGCTACCCTCCCGAGTATCTCTAATAGACGAATGAAGCATACATAAACAAGATAACCACAAAGAATGAAGATTCCCTCATTGTGCTATCTAAATGCTTCTCAACCCATTCAACTAATTTAGCTACTCATGCATGAATCACAAAGAGTGAACAGATATAAAGAAAGAAATTCCATTCTTATAAATATGTTAAGTACAAAATGCTACTGGAAGTTAAGGTAGAGAGCCTGGTAGTAATTCCTTGCTGACCGAGGCTTTTTACAATGGGATCTCTATTCTGAACTAAATATATTCCCGCTTCCATTGAAGTCGGCCCTCTCTCTATCTTAGAGCTTTCGGTGCTTTCCCAAGCTCGCCGGGACGATCTACTGGCACACCTTCTTCGTTGCGTTCGCCTTAAAATGAAAGAAGACTATGGATAGAGATGCAAACTTGTAAAATAATGAAATAATCGATCTTCACCTTTCATCTAAAGAATGCACTTGGTATTTATAGGGCATCAAAGGTGAAAGGCGGCTTCTCTCTCCTGGCTGTACAGATGGGACAACTTTAATTCCTGACTGATGCGCCGGATAATTGTCACCGATAAAGTTGGATATACTTTGTGACCGTTATCGGCTATCAACTTAATTTGGATCCGACTGCCGTCAGCTTTCTATCCCCTCGATCTTAATTTTCCTTTCATCCGGATGCGCCCACCATGTTGTAGTGATTCTTCTTAGGTGAATGTTTGCGAGCACGATCAACGCAAAGTCTTGCGATGAAGTTGCGCTCCACGAATGTATTCCTATGATCGCATTCTTTGCATTGCGTTAACGCATTATTCTCCACAAAAATTAAAGATCAAATTCTCTAATGATTTGGACGCATGCGACCGCAATATTATAGAATTTATGCTTAATGGATGCAATTTAACATATTTCAGCAACGCAATCCAACATTGTTTAAGGATTTAGCACTATGATAATGTGCATTTCTACCCGTTATCAAACAACTCCACTGTCAACGCAATGGGAAACCTATGTTGATTAGATTTAAGTTGTGAAAGGAACTTACCCGTAGTTGGATGTCCGCATGACACACGTGGGGGCAAACCAAAACGAAAGTAAGTTACCAGGATCAACCCATAATTAAATGACCGCAACTCCACGGCCAATAGGTATGATTTTAGTTTGAGAAAGAGTGCATTGCTCGTAGTTGGATGTCTACATGACACACGTGAGGGCAAGCCAAAACGAAGGCAAGGCACTCGAATCAGTGCAAGGTTAGAAAAAAATAGCAATGAAGAAATTTTTTGTGCAAGGATAAAATCATTTGACACCCTGGCAGAAAAAATTTCTTTTCGAAATAAATCATGTGATGTTCCGGAATTCAGTGAAGTTCTTTTGAAATTTAAGATTGCAGTCCTTAGGTCTTAGAAATATTTTAAGAAGAGACTTGAATAAGACTTAAGGAAATTCAGGTATATAGGATTTGAACGAAGTATTCTTGAGAAATCTAGGAAAAGAACTTTGCAGTTGACTTGCTAAAGGAATTTTTAGCTTATGCTCGAGGACAAGCATTGTTTAAATTTGGGGGTGTGAACGGGCATAAATGCACGTTATCATAGTGCTAAGTTCTTAAACAATGTTGGATTCCGTTGATGAAATATGTTAAATTGTGTCCATTAAGAATAAATTCTATAATATTGCGGTCACATGCGTCCAACGCATTAGAACAGTTGATCTTTATATTTTTGTGCAGAATATGCGTTCACACAATATAAAGATTGCAATCATAGGAATTCACTGGTCGAGCGCAACTTCACCGCAAGGCTTTGCGTTGATCGTGCTCGTAAACATTCACCCGAGAAGGATCGCCACAACTTGGTCAGTGCAACATGGTGGCCGCATCCGGGTGAAAGGATAATAAAGAGCGATGGGACAGAAAGCTAATGACAGTCGGATCCAAATTAAGTTGACAGCCGATAACGGTCGCAAAGTATATTCAGCTTTATCGGTGACAATTATCCGGCACATCAGTCAGGAATTAAAGGTGTCCCATCTGTACAACCAGGAGAGAGAAGCCGCCTATACCATGGATGCTCTATGAATACCAAGGACATTCTTCAGAGAAGGGGTTGATCGGTTGAGAGTTAACCAATTGCTTCTGTTTATAATTTCCTTTCCATTTAAAGGCGGAGCAAGAGAAGGGTGGTGGCGCCGGAGATCACCCATGGAAACTCGAGAGAGAACCTTGGGGCGTAAGAGTAGAGAGCAGGCGAACTCTCGCGAGAGCGAGATTATCTTTAGAGCCCGAGTAGAAACAGTGTAAACGCCTGGCAGCAAGAAATTGCTACCAGGCTCTTTATTAAACTTGCATTATTATTTTGTACTTCATCTTCATATCTATTTAATGGAAGTTCTATTTCTACATCTGCTCACTCTCTTAATACGCATGAGTAGCTAAGCTAGTCGAATGGGTTGAGAAGAACTAAGCTAACATGACCTAGGAAGTTTATTGCTTGCGATTGTCTTGTTTTATACTGTGCAAAATACCCTTTAGAGTTACTCAAGAGAGAGTCTAAAGAAAGAACCTAATGTCTCGAGAGAACTAGGTTAGAATCTAGACTTGAAAGAGCAAGATTAGGCTTGTATAAACAAGAGATAGGGACTTAGAGATAAGCTCTGTTTGTCAACACTGCATCACATGCATTCTAGGAATAGATATGATGATATGTGGTCGCCTTGTTTATGTATCGTCGCATAGACAAGAATTAGAGGTTTATGTGTAGGCCCTATAGACACCTTTGCACATAGATCGCATGTGTTCTTGTATTAGAAGCCGTAACATTCACGCCGATAGGTGGTTTACTATTGTATGCATGTTGCATGATCGCAAAGCATGAACACATTCTAGGGAATGTTAACCTAATCCTTCTCAACCTATTCACCGCATATTCATCGCATCTCCCATTTACAAACTCTTTTCAAACTCTGCCGCATTTGTTATTTATCTTTAATCAATGCAATCAACAAACCAAACACTTTATTTATTTACCCGATTACCGCAAAGTTTTCATGAAAATTACCAATGCAATCTATTTTCACACGTCCCTGTGTTCGACCCTGGACTTACTAGGAAACTTAGAGGAATTTACACTTGAATTCCACTGGGGAAACTTGAGTGCACAACGCAAATCCATCAACGCATATCATCCATATTTCCACTACATAAATCCAAGCATCAATATGCCACTTCTTCTAGGCATCCTTCCTATAATAATTCATAACCATTAGGGACATTACAATATTTACATGCTCCTAATCTAATGGATGAGCCTATTTCCCTAAAATCTTATGCTCTGATACCAACTTATCACACCCACTCTCAGATCACCTTCTTAACCTAGGAAGAAGTGTGAAGACAACAGATGTCAACCCTTTTATGACTTCTACTACTTAATCTCACTCTTGAAACCTGTCTCCATGACATCTATTGTACCTAATATATTGTTAATATACATACATGCATCTAGAATATCCATCATACAACCACAACTAAATGCACACACAATATATACAAGCCAGAACAATTTACATAAGTTTACACAATAGTGATTCCATCTAGGGTTCTACCCTTGCCCCCTAATATGTACATGATGGGTTGATACTTAAACAAAATAGGATGGACCACCTAAACTTCTTCAATTTCTTGGTATCTTTGAGTATGTGGTAGACTGGCAAATCAGCTAAGCTTCAAAAAATTGACTGCTACTTGGAGGAAAAAGAAAACAGTTGGAAAAGGTGAGCTACTTATGCCAATGAGCGACTTTCTTTAAGACTTGCATATGCTAAAAACATAATAGAAGAACATACTTACTGAATAAGTGTGCATCTCTAAGTTCAGGGTTAAAAAATAGTTATAAAACATAAAAAATATACATCTCTGTAAATACTTTCAAAACCTTGAAAAACTTAAATATCATAGTTGTTAAAAAACCTTCCTTCTCTTGCCTTAGTTGAGGGAGAGCCCTTTTGCTTGATCACTCAACGTCGATAACCTTAGCTGATGTAGAGTAATCGATAATACTGTTCCTACATGCACGTGTACATGCCCGAAAGGCTAGTAAACTATGTGTAACCTAGATATCGTCATCCCTTAGGTATCAAGGGACTTAGATACCTTCATCTCCTCCAGTATATGATTTTCTTCATATAAACTTTGGAAAATGTGGTTTGGATTTAAAACTCATAAAACTAAGCAGTAAGCATTACATTATAAAACACGTCATAGTAATAGAGGTCATGAAAAATAACTTAACTCAAGGAATGCTAACTAGTACATGGTTTAATCATGAAAACTCAAGTATACTCATAACAATCTTCTAATGGTTTGCCATGCTTTAGGCTTAAAACTGATTTTGAAAGTAAAGAAAATATCTTGGCATAAAACTTGTTAAATGCATGCTTCATTTTACCCAAAACTTTAACCTTTTAAAGAAAAGGACCATGCATCCATTTAATCATTGGCTTTTGAAAGATAAGCATATGTGGGAAACATCATTCTCAAACTCATATTATGAACTGGTGAGCACATCCTACTAAAATCAGTCATGCGTTGGAAATTTCATAGAAAAAATATGCTATAACGCACGGAAATCAAGTCAAGATAAACTTTTACGAAAACTAGTCACTCATTGTGTTGTGCTACTCCCCCAAGGGTTATAAGCTTCTCCTACATGTGTTTGCTCTGTGACATGGAGAAGTACCCTAGGTTAACATTATTAGCGATATTTTGGGCTTAACTCTAGTATTTAAGCTTAATATCACACTCAGAAATTCCTTACGACTCACCAATGCCTGGCCTATACCAATGCATCACCGCGACACTTAGCCATTTACCTTGCAACTCGGTTGGTTGGGCGTTAGCACTCGCACACAGGTGCTTAGATATCTTAGGCGTTGGGTGCTTGCTAGCACTACACTTAGCACGCTTGGCTGATGGCACCTTCTGCTGCACAGCCTCACGCCTCACCTCTCATGCAGACCTTATGTTAAAGCAAGGGATGTTTGGACAACCGTTCTCATCAGCATGACATGATGCTATTAAATATGTTTTTAATTTGCATATAAAGAAGGGAACCTCTATTAGAGAACATTTCCTATACATGTTGGTCCACTCCAGTATAATGGAATCAAACGAGCTTGTAATAGACGAGAAGAGTAAAGTGAGTATGATATGGAAACTCTTCCAGAGAGTTTTTTAACCTTTCGTACAAATGTTGTAATGAATAAAATTGATTACAACTTGATGACTCTCCTCAATGAACTCCAAACTTGTCAATCTTTAAAGAAAAATAAAGAAAGGGAAGCAGATGTTGTTTCGCAAAGGAAATTTCAGAAGGGTGTTTTATCTAGTATAAAACCCTCTGAAAAGAAGTTTGGATCTTCAAAGTATAAGAGTATCCAGATGAAGAAAAAATGAAAAGGGAAAAAACCTTATTCGTACAAATGCTGTAATGAATAAAATTGATTACAACTTATCGACTCTCCTCAATGAACTCCAGACTTATCAATCTTTAATGAAAAATAAAGAAGGGGCAGCAAATGTTGTTTCCCATAATAAAATTTCAAAAGGGTGTTTCATTTAGTACGAAACCTTCTAAAAAGAAGTTTGGATCTTCAAAGGAAAAGAGTATCCAGATGAAGAAAAAGGGAAATGGGAAGAAATAGTCTCCTACTATTAAAAGCAAGACAAGAGTTGCAAAAGGAAAATATTTCCATTGCAACATCGACGAGCATTGGAAGCGCAATTGCCCTAAGTATCTTACGGAAAAGAAAGCTGAGAAGGAAAATCAAGGTAAATTCGATTTACTTGTAATGGAAACATGTTTAGTGGAAAGTTCTCACTTAACTTGGATACTGGACTCCGACGCCGCTAATCATATTTACATTTTCTTATAGGAAACTAGTTCTTGAAAGCAGCTATTAGAAGATTAAATGACTTTCAAGATGAGAACAGGTGATGTCATTTCAGCAGAGGTAGTGGAAGACATCAAGTTTTGTTTGGAGATTCTTACATTTTACTTGAAAATGAATATTTTGTACCTAAATGAAAAGGAACTTAATCTCTGTATCTTGTTTATTGGAAATATGTATAAAATAACTTTTGATATAAATGAAGTGTTCATTAGTTTAAAAGGTGTTCAAATGCGTACAACTAAACTTAAAAATAAGTTGTATGTGTTAAAACCAATTGAGGCAAGAGCCATTTTAAATATAGAGATGTTTAAAACGATAAAAACTCAAAATAAGAAAAGAAAGATTTCTCCTAACGCCTATTCTTGGCACTTAAGTCTTGGTCACATAAAGTTTAATAGGATTGAGAGATTGATAAAACATGGTCATTTAGATCAGTTAGAAGATAGATATTTACCTCCATGAGAATCATGTCCTGAGGGAAAAATGGCTAAAAGATATTTTTCAGAATAAAGTCTTAGATCCAAAGAACCTCTAGAACTTATACATTCAGACCTTTGTGGTCCTATGAATATTAAAGCTCGGGGAGGATCTGAATATTATGTCAATTTTATTGATGATTATTCCAAATATGACTATATTTA
The DNA here is from genome assembly GCF_027475165.1 of Benincasa hispida. Taxonomy (NCBI): domain Eukaryota; kingdom Viridiplantae; phylum Streptophyta; class Magnoliopsida; order Cucurbitales; family Cucurbitaceae; genus Benincasa; species Benincasa hispida. The sequence goes on from NC_143489.1 coordinate 74,555,626, forward strand.
CCTAATGCATCAAAACTCTAAGACTCATGAAAAGTTCAAAGAATATAAGACTGAGGTTGAGAACCTATTAGGTGAAAGGATAAAAACACTTCGATCAGATTGAGGTGGTGAATATATGGATTCACAATTCCATAACTATTTAGTAGAACATGGAATTCAATCCCAACTCACAGCACCTGGTACACCATAGCAAAATGGTGTAGTAGAAAGAAGAAATCGAACCTTGTTAGACATGGCTCATTGAATGATGAGTTATGCCCAGTTACCTTAGTCCTTTTGGGGATATGTAGTATAAGCTGTTGTAGATATACTTAACATGGTTCCCTCAAAAAGTGTTTCAAAAACAAGATGTGAAGGTAGGTTATGCTACTTCGGAATTTGGGGATGCCCAATACACGTGTTAGTGAAAAACCCTAAGAAGTTGGAATGATGTTAAAAAAATATTTCTATTTGTAGGATACCTTAAAGAAACAAAAGGTGGTCTATTTTATGATCCTTAAGAAGATAAGGTATTTGTATCGAAAAATGCTACATTCTTAGAAGATGATCGCATAAGAAATCATCAACCTTGCAGTAAACTAGTATTATATGAGTTCTCTAGAAAATCTATAGATAAATCAACAAGAGTTATTGATCAAGATGGTCCTTCAACAAGTGTTTTTAGTCCATCACATCCTTCTCATGAGATAAGAATGCCTCGACGTAATGGGAGGGTTGTTCAACAGTCTGACCGCTATATGGGCTTAAAAAAAACTCATGTCATTATACCTAATGATGGCTTAGAGGATCCATTGACCTTTAAAAACGCAATGGAAGATGTAGATAGAGATCAATGGATAGAAGCCATGGACATAGAAAAGAAGTTGATATACTTCAATTCTATCTAGGAACTTGTAGATCAACTAGATGGGGTAAAATCTATTGGTTTCAATTGGATCTACAAGAGAAAACGAAACCAAACCTATAAAGCCAGACTCGTGGAAAAAGGTTTTACACAAAGAGAGGGAGTAGACTATGAAGAAACCTTCTCTTCTATTGCCTTGATTAAATCGATAAGAACACTTTTATCTATTGCTGCTTTCTATGGTTATGAAATTTGAAAAATGGATGTCAAGACAGCCTTTTTGAATGGTCATCTTTACGATACATGTCTCAACCAAAAGGATTTATTGAATAGGGTTAGGAGCAAAAGGTTTGCAAGCTTATTAGATCCATTTATGGATTAAAAAAAGCATCTCGATCCTGGAATATAAGGTTTGACACTTCAATAAAATCTTATGGTTTTGAACAGAATATTGACAAACCTTGTGTTTACAAGAAGATAGTCAACAAGATTATAGCTTTCTTGGTCCTTTATGTTGATGATATTCTGCTCATTGGGAATGAGACACGATTCCTTGCTGACCTAAAGAGATGGTTAGCATCGCAATTTCAAATGAAAATTTGGGAGATGCCCAATATGTTATTGGAATCAAAATTGTCCGGAATCGCATGAACGAAACACTAGCGCTATCTCAAGCATCTTATATTGACAAAATATTGTCAAGATATCACATGCAAAATTCCAAAAAAGGTTTGCTACCGTTTAGACACGGAATTCATTTTTTTAAGAAACAATGTTCTAAGTCACCTCAAGAAGTTGAGGAAACAAAAATAATTCCTTATGCATAAGCAATCGGGAGCTTGATGTACGCTATGTCATGTACACTTTCCAACATATGCTTTGCAATTGGAACCGCCAACACGTTTCAGTCCAACCCTGGACACAACCATTGGACTGTTGTTAAGAACATCCTCACGTATCTTCGGAGAACGAGGAACTATATGCTCGTGTATGGTCCTAACGATTTCATCCTTGTGGGATACATTGATTTTGATTTTCAAACTGATGTAGATTCTAAAATCTGCTTCAAGATCAGTATTCACTCTTAACGGAGGAGCAATAGTGTGGAGAAGTATCAAAAAGAGTTGAATTGTTTATTCCACGATGAAGGCTGAACATGTAGTTGCATGTGAAGCAACTAAAGAAATAGTATGACTCAGAAAGTTCCTGATATAATTGGAAGTGGTTCCAAATATGCATCTGTCGATCACCTTATTTTGTGATCACAGTGGAGCAGTTGCCAACTCAAAGGAACCTGTGAGCCATAAACGCGAAAAACATATTGAGCGAAAGTACCATCTGATTAAGGAGATAGTATACAGAGGAGACATGATAATCACAAAAATAGCCTATGAATATATTCTTGCTGATCCATTTACGAAGGCCCTCACGACTAAAGTGTTCGAGGGTCACCTGGTCGAACTAAGACTACGAGCTTCATAACGTTAGTGTAGGTGGGAGAATGTCAAGGATATATTGATGCCCTAGTTTATTGTATTTTATCTTTTCTGAATGGCGCTTTACTGCATATGAGAATGCCAAACTCTACAAGGAGCAAAAAAAAAAAAAAAAAAAAAAAATTGTATGACGATAAAATCTATAAGAAAAATCTACATTCCATGGAACAAAGACAAAAATGATAATAATAAAACTCCATTATCAGTGCAAAGAAAATCCTAAACTGATAAGAGTTAAGTTGAGAAAGGAACTTACCCGTAGTTGAATACTTCGCATGACACCGTGCAGGTAAGCCAAAATGAAAGTAGGTTACCAAGATGAACATAATTCAAATAACGAAATAAAGACTACTCCACTATCGAGCAGAAGTAAATACTTAGCTAAGATAAGAGTTGAGTTGAACCTGGAACACAACCGTAGTTGGATGTCCGCATGACACCCGTGGGGGAAAGCCAAAACGAAGAGTGTAACCAAGCCCAACGTTCTTTAAATCAAAATGCAAACCAAGCTCCTTCGTAAGTAACACATACTGTTTTATAAAAAGGGACGCAAAAGAATTGTCTAAATCAAGAAAAGGACTTTTGAGCAGAAGTTTGTTGAATTTAAGACTAAGAAAGATTTACCTGAAGAAGTAACCAAGTGTTAAAAGGAACAAATGATTTTAAAGAGATTGTGTAAAGCTGATGCATTCTGAGCAACTAGTTGGCACATTTGATGATTTAAGTTGAGTATGAATTCCTTAAGTATAAGATATGCTTGAGGACAAGCATAATTCTAAATTTGGGGTTGTGATAACTTGTATTCTTGTAGAAATACAAGTTATTTGTGCCTTTTTCTTAGAATATGCGATAATAGAAAGGAAAAAAATGTGCCAATCATGGGTGAATTTATATATATAAAAAAAATCAAAGTTGTGCTCAAGTACATAAAACACACCTGTTGACCGCATTTCATGGGCAAAGTGCGCCAAAGTTTGTGTTTTGTAGGAAAACAAAAATTATTGCATTCGCCAATCCTTCAAGGAAAAATGCAATCAACGCATGCCTCGGGATTTCTGAAAACATATAACAGATATTCTGACGCATTTCATGATCTTGACCATGATGTAATGTTGAAATTCCCACCTACCTTGACAAATTATAGGAACTAATTAGAGCGGGAATTCCAAGGCAGAACAGCGTAGGGCTCAACATATAGAGCCTAAGCGCATCAAATGAAAGGATGTGAAGGCCAACAATTATAGAGAACATTCCATTCCAAATTTTCACTCCTTTCTTGGAGGCTCAACAAAGAAAGATCCTGAGAAGGGCTTTCACCACTCCACCCATCACATCAAACCGACAATCTTTACCACCATATATCACATCAAGAGATTGATATTGACCGTGAATCCATCACATTTGTTTCGTATTAACGAGTTTTAAAATTTGCTTGACTGGTCTCTTAAACAACTTGTATTTGAACGATTTTCTTTCTCAATATTATCACCATGTTCATCTCTACTCTACTGCATGTTCATTCATTTGTCATTTCGTTCCTCATGAATCACTAAACCCTCAGGGTAAGGGGGAAGGTCACTCTTATAATTTAAATCACATCTTAAGATGCTACCATGTTTGCTTAACGTATGTTTAAAAGTATACTTACATGCGAAAATAGAGAAGAGTAATATAATCAACTCCTCGAAAGAGAAAAGTTGATAGAACCTTTTAAGTGAAGCAAGAAGTATTTCTAGAGATAGAAACAACCTTGCATTCTATAGCACTCATATTTACACCTTATAGAAAAATGACCATTGAGGCAGTCATCGAAAGGTGTGCGCCAATCAGGAGCAAGAATCGTGGTAGTATCTCCAGTGAGATTTATTGATTCTTTAGTTACCTTCCCTCTAGCCCTTTCATTTCAATATAGTCCCTTTGTTTGGTCTGTGGCATTACACACCCATTGCCATTTCAAAATTATCAAGCCCTTAGTTACTCAAAATTTCATTAACTGCATTTAGTTTATTGTCATCACAATAACCAACGCATCTTTAACACCATCGCATAATTCATCTTACTTCAACATTATCGCATCAAATACCTGATGCTTGAATTTTATGAAGTGAAAATATGGATGATATGCGTTGATGGATTGCATTGTGCACTCAAGTTTTCCCAGCGGAATTCAAGTGTAAATTCCTCTGAGTTTCATGGTAAGTCCAGGGTCGAACATAGGGACTTGTGAAAATAGTTGCGTTGATAATGTTTACGAAAACTTTGTGGTAACCAAATAAATAAATAAAGTGTGGGTGTGTTGTTGTGTTGATAAGAAAGAGTAAATAAAGGCGGAGAATTTGAGAAAGAGAGTTTCGTTGATAGATGCAATGAGTATGCAATGAACGGGTTGAGAAGATCTTTAGCTAGCGTTACTCGGGAATACGTCAAACTTTGCGATCATGTTACAACCATGCACAGCAAGTCATTTCCTAATGTAAATGCGATGCTCCTAAGTTTAGGACGCATGTGTTGAATGCAAAATGTCCATAGAGCTTATCCCTAAGTCTTTACTCTTGTCCTATGCGTTGATCCAAAATGCATGAAAGCAAGGTGACCGCATACAATCATATCTTATTACTAAGATGCATGCGTTGTGTTAATAACAAATAGTGCTCATTCCTAAGCGCTTATCTCTCGTTTATGTGTTCTAGTCTTGTTCTTCCAATCCTAGATTCTGATCTGACCTTCCCAAGTCTAGATCCTGTCCTTAGACTACCCTCCCGAGTATCTCTAATAGACGAATGAAGCATACATAAACAAGATAATCACAAAGAATGAAGATTCCCTAGTTGTGATAGCTAAATGCTTCTCAACCCATTCAACTATTGTAGCTACTCATGCATGAATTACAGAGAGTGAACAAATATAGAGGAAGACATTCCATTCTTATAACTTAATTGAGTACAAAATGATAATGGAAATTAAAGGTAAAGAGCCTGGTAGCAATTCCTTGCTGACCAAGGCTTTTTACACTGAATCTCTATTCTAATCTACAAATATTCTCGCTTCTGCAGGCGTCGGCCCTCTCTCTATCATGGAGCTTCCGGTGCTTTCCCCAGCTTGTCGGAATGATTTATTGGCACACCTTCTTCCTCGCGTCCGCCTTAAAATAAAAGAAGACTATGGACAAAGACACAAACTTGTAAAATGATGAAATAATCGACTGCTTGACCTCTTCTCTGAAGAATGCACTTGGTATTTATAGGGCATCAAAGATGAAAGCCGGCTTCTCTATCATAGTTGTACAATTGGGACAACTTTAATTCTTGACTGATGCACTAGATAATTGTGATCGATAAAGTTGGATGTACTTTGTGACCGTTATTGACTATCAACTTAATTTGGATCTGACTGTCGTCAGCTTTCTATCCCATCGATTTTAATTGTCCTTTCATCCGGATGCACCCACCATGTTGCGGTGATTCTTCTTGGGTGAATGTTTATGAGCATAACCAATGTATTCTTATGATCGCATTCTTTGCATTGCGTTAACGCATTATTCTGCACAAAAATATAAAGATCAACTACTCTAATGCATTGGACGCATTCGATCGCAATATTATAGAATTTATGCTTAATGGACGCAATTTAACATATTTCATCAATAATGTCAGTGAGCGTCCAACCAATTACTCGCACATGTTTCTTGAGAATGCTCATTAATGCATTCTCATACTGCCCCAGAAATGCGTACTTCAAATGTGTTGGTAGGGTTTTTAGTTCAAGGGTTGGTGGTTCCACGAGAGAAGGTTGCGTTATCTTTCTTTCTTCTTTTGGCTCTTCTTCATGCGTTGCTATCGATCCTCCTTCTTTGTTTGTTTTTGCTACGACCGCATTGCAGGCAGCTACGAATGCGTTGGCATCCTCTTCTTCACACTCTTCATCAGACTTTTATTCTTCAATCAAATTCAGGTCATCATCATAATCTTGCAGGTCTTCCTCGTCAGGAAATTTCATGGCACGAATTATATTAAACTTGAGCTTCTGTCCGTTTATGCTCAAAGTGATTTCTCCCTTGTGCACAAACTATTGATAGGAAAGATCGCCCCAAAATGATGGGCACATCTTTGTCGGCCTCATAGTCTAGGATGATGAAGTCAGCTGGCAAAATAAATTTATCAATCGTGATCAACACATCCTTCACCGTACCTTCTGAATGAACCAGAGATCTATTTGTCAATTGAAGAGTCACGGAGGTGGGCACAAGTTGCCCCACATTTAATTGTCGAAAGATTGACAGCGACAACAAATTTATGCTAGCCCCCAAGTCACACAGGGCTTGCCCAATATAGAGTCCTCCTATGGAGCAAAGAATAGTGAAGCCCTCAAGATCACTCATCTTCGATAAGATAATAGATTTGGAGCATTAGTTAATGCCACCGTGGAAAATTTTCCAACACCTCTTTTCTTAGTTACCATGTCCTTAAGAAACTTGGCATAGGCAGGCATTTCCTCAATCACTTCACTGAAAGGAATATTAACATGTAATTGTTTTAGCATAGACAGGAAGCGTTGGTACTGTACCTCTTCATTTTTCTTCTTCCTTAGCCTCTGAGGGAAGGGTGGTAACTGAATTTTCATGGTTCCCATTTCATTCTACTTTAAGGTTGACGCAACCTCAGGTTCTACTGCTTCATTTTCCTTTTCTTCTTCTTTCGTTGTCGCAATCTCAAGCTTACCTACGATGGATTTTGCGGTCAATCTTCCATTGCATGCCCATCACCTTAAGTGGCACACCTTGCAGTGTTTTGACTTATTGCGTTAATCTGCCCACCTTGCGGTGTTGGGCTGCTGATCGTCATTCCTTGAATCAAATTCATCATTGCGTTCATTTAGTTTTTCAATGAGACAATAACACCGTTATTTACGTCAGAATTCTTGAGTCTTAATCTCTGGTCACTCTCCCTTTAGTCTTCATGATTCTTGGAGATGCGCTCCAAGATATTCTTTGTCTCATCATAAGTCTTATCAAGCAGACCACCAGCTACTGCTGCATCGGCAGCGGTCTGCGAAGCAAGATCCAGATCGAGGTAGAAAATTTCCATTTGCAGGCAATCTGGTAGTCCATTATTCGGGCAATCTCGGACCAACCTTTTAAACCTCGCCCAAGCATCACTGAGCGATTCATCCATATCTTGTTCAAAATTAGTAATAAGCTTTCTTCGTCTTGCGTTTTCAGTAGGTGGAAAATACTTCTTCATAAACTTCTCCACCACCTACTCCCAAGAAGTGATCTCTCCTGGTTCGAGCGAATAAGCCAATTTCCTAGCCTGATCACAGAGAGAAAATGGGAACAACGGTAGCCGAACTTCTTCAGCAGAGATGTTCGGGAACACAAAAGTATTGAAAATTTCAATAAAACTTCGGAGATGGGCGTGCGGATCCTCACCACGCCTTCCTCCAAATTGACCTGCAGCCTGGATCATTTACAGCATCATCGGTTTCATTTCAAATCTACTTCCGTCTAAGGTAGGCCTCATGATTCCCAGAGAGAAATCATAGAGGTTTGGCGATGCATAGTCTCTAATGGGCCTATTGCGATCGTTTGCCAATAGAATCGGATTTTCCATGACATTGTTGTTCGGTGCTTCAATCCTAGGCTACTCCGCCATCTCTTCTTTATCAAATTGTGGTTGTTGTTGACGGTCTCTTAGTCTCCTTCAAGATGTTCTCTCAATCTCCGGGTCGTAGTTCGCCAGAGATTGAGAGTTCTGCAAAGAAATCAAAAAAATTACCGTTAACAACTATTTTGCCGAAGTCCCCGGCAACGACGCCAAAAACTTGATGCTTGAATTTTATGAAGTTGAAATATGGATGATATGCGTTGACAGATTGCATTGTGCACTCAATTTTCCCTAGCAGAATTCAAGTGTAAATTCCTCTGAGTTTCCTGGTAAGTCCATGGTCGAACATAGGGACTTATGAAAATAGTTGCATTGATAATGTTTACGAAAACTTTGTCGTAACCAAGTAAATAAATAAAGTGTGGGTGTGTTGTTGCATTGATAAAAAAGAGTAAATAAAGGCGGTGGAGTTTAGAAAGAGAGTTGGGTCGATAGATGCAATGAGTATGCGATGAATGGGTTGAGAAGATCTTTAGCTAGCGTTACTCGGGAATGTGTTAAACTTTGCGATCATGTTACAACCATGAACAGCAAGTCATTTCCTAATGTAAATGCGATGCTCCTAAGTCTAGGACGCATGTGTTGAATGCAAAATGTCCATAGAGCTTATCCCTAAGTCTCTACTCTTGTCCTATGCATTGATTCAAAATGCATGAAAGCAAGGTGACCGCATACAATTATATCTTATTGCTAAGATGCATGCGATGCGTTAATAACAAATACTGCTCATTTTTAAGCACCTATCTCTCTTTTATGTGTTCTAATCTGGTTCTTCCAAACCTAGATTCTGATCTGTCCTTCCTAAGTCTAGATCCTATCCTTAGACTACCCTCCCAAGTATCTCTAATAGACGGATGAAGCATACATAAACAAGATAATCACAAAGAATAAAGATTCCCTAGTTGTGCTAGCTAAATGCTTCTCAACCCATTCAACTGTTTTAGCTACTCATGCGTGAATTACAGAGAGTGAACAAATATAGAGGAAGACGTCCATTCTTATAACTGAATTGAGTACAAAATGATAATGGAAACTAAAGGTAGAGAGCCTAGTAGCAATTCCTTGATGATTGATGCTTTTTACACTGAATCTCTATTATAATCTACATATATTCCTGCTTCCGTGGGTGTCGTCCCTCTCTCTAACTTGGAGCTTCCGGTGCTTTCCCCAGCTTGCCGGAACGATCTATCTATACACCTTCTTCCTCGCATCCACCTTAAAATAAAAGAAGACTATGGACAAAGATGTGAACTTGTAAAATGATGAAATAATCGACTACTTGACCTCTTCTCTGAAGAATGCACTTGGTATTTATAGGGCATCAAAGGTGAAAGGTGGCTTCTCTCTCCTGGTTGTAGAGATGGGACAGCTTTAATTCCTGAATGATACGCCGAATAATTATCACCGATAAAACTATATGTACTTTGTGACCGTTATCGGCTATCAACTTAATTTAGATCTGACTGTCGTCAGCTTTTTGTCCCATTGATCTTAATTGTCCTTTCGTCCGGATGCACCCACCATGTTGCGGTGATTCTTCTTGGGTGAATGTTTCCGAGCACGATCAACACAAAGTCTTGCGGTGAAGTTGCGCTCGACCAATATATTCCTATGATCGCATTCTTTGCATTGTGTTAACGCATTATTCTGCACAAAAATATAAAGATCAACTGCTCTAATGCATTGGATGCAAGCGATCGCAATATTATAGAATTTATGCTAAATGGATGCAATTTAACATATTTCATCAACACAATCCGATATTGTTTAAGGATTCAGCACTATGATAACATGCATTTCTACCCGTTATCAATACCCATGCTTGACCTCAAGTTATCCTGAGACACTTGTTACTAGGTTTCACTTGGCTTGTTAACGAGAAAACTTGTGATAGGCACATGTTCATTAAGTTTGATTGCATATATTTGCATCGCACAATCTTTGTGAATCTCAAAATTGCACACCTATTTTCATACAACAGTGACCTACTTTGTATACTGTTACAAACAATATGATCCCCAAATCGTTCATGTGGAGACATGCAAGTGGGGGCATCCTATTGAAAAGAGTTTTGCATAAGATTGAACCATGAAATAGTCACGTTTCTTTATAACGACTGTTTACTTTTAAAATCGATTATTTTAATTCGATGACCTAGGGTAAGTCAATCTTACTCCTGAGCTAACTATGAACTCTTGTTTATCCAGGATTATCCTTTGATCTCCATAGGTGAGAGTAGTTCAACAACATTGCTCAACAAACCTCCCATTTTGGGGATAAGATCGGATAGATAGCTGGGGACATTGTTCTGTAAGATGGAACTCACTCTTAACCATTTGAGGGTTAGTAGATAGGTTGTTCTCTTAAGTACTGATTCCTGATCTTTAACAAAGAGGCCCCACCCTCTCATGGTCGAGGCGGACATGGTTTATTACTTGGACTATAAACCAATTGTTTAATAGAAGATCAGTGGGAGCTTAAGGAGCAAGATGTATTACAGTGGTAAAACGATAATTTTGACGTAGTTGTAAATACGAAGCACCTGTGAAGGATCGACTTAATGATCATGGCTAAATCAAGTGAACAAAAATATTTCTACAGTGAGGAGAATGCCACCATCGAGCTATAGTGGTATGTCTTGGTGGTTAACAAATATTGGTTAATTCAAGTTAAAGAGTTTAAACGATTAATCTGAAATCGTTGGAGATCATGATTTGTAGGTCCATAAAGTCCCTCTACTAGCTCGTTTAATATTAAACATTGGATTAGTACGTTGAATGAAATTGAAGTGTTCAAATTTCAATTTAGTGTTTGAATTCAAAATGTTCAATTTCAATTTGGGGTTTGGACAATTATATTCAATATAATTAACAATAATTTTATCGAAATTTAATGTAATTGAAGAGTTTCAAATATTTAAATATTGATTTAAATATTGATTACATGAAAGGATTCATGCTTGAATTAGGTATTTTATTAATTTAATATTTGATATTAAATTATTATTTCATTAATTAATAAATCAATTTCAATTTATAAAATTCAATTTGTAGAATTGAATTTATTTTTATCTAGATTAATTTTAAAGTAAAATTAATTAGATTCTAAAAAATATATATAAATTAAAATTGAATTTTAATTTGAGTAGAAAAATTCAACATTGAGGTTTTTTTTTTTTTTTTTTTTCGATGGATTTTTCAACATTTCAACATCTAAGACACTCATTTAGTGCTAATTGAAGTGTCAATTAGTTGAATAAGTGAGTGCTTGCATGATTTATCTTGATAATATTGGGTTTTATGTCCTGAAACTCGTAGTTTGTAAAATGATAAATATTTTCTATAATCAATAAACTTATTATTGATTTTATAAATTGTATGAATGTCTAAATCCAATAAACTAAAACTCATGACTATTACATGAGTGCTTGAACTTTATGTGGAGACATAAAAGTGGATTAGGTTCGAGTAAATAGTCAAAATGATCTATAGTACATGAATAAGGTTGGGTACCTTATTCTGGTAATACTATTGGATGCGGCCTACTCTGTAGTTTTTACAAAGAGTTGTAAAGTGCTACATAAGAAGTGATCCTAATTTGTACATGTTATGACATAAGGAGTGGGGGCGTCCTATGCAATGACTTTGCATAAGATCGGACCAAGAAATAAGTCACTCTTACTTTATAACGTTGTTTACTATATAAGACTAACTATTTCACTTAGATAACCTAGGTAACTCGATCTTAATCCTATGCTAACTATGAACTCCTGTTTATTTGGGATTATCCTTAGATTTACATAGGTGAAGATTGGCTCAACAGCGTCGGCTCAATAAGCCTACCATTTCAGGGGTAAGACCTAATAGACAGCTGAGGACATAGGGTGCAAGACGGAGTTCACATCCACCCAATTTAGGGATAGAAGAAAGGTTGTTCTCTCTAGTACTGAATCCAGGTCTTGAACAAGGGGCCCTACCCTCTCACTGGGCTGAGAGAGTTTGGTTTAGTGATTAGATCACAAACCAGTTGCTCATTAGAGGATTAGTAAGAACTTGAGGAATAAGACGTAATCTCGGGGGTAAAATAGATATTTGACCCAACCATTATTACGAACAACCTAATAAGGGTCAACTTACTGATCATGGTTAAATCATGTGGACATAATATATCTACAATGAGGGTAGTGGAACTATGGGCTTTAATGGAGTGACCCATTAGTTAATAAATGGGGATTAACCTGGTCTAATGAGTTTAGCCAATTAATCTCGGATCGTTGGAGCCCATGATCTATAGGTCCGCGAGGTCCCCCTACTTGCTCGTAATGGACTAGTTCTAGAATAGTGTGATAAGTTGATTTGAAACGTTCAAATTAGAATTAAGGGAATTAGTAATTATATGAGATATAATTACATGTTTAATTTGAGAATTAAACGAAATAGGAGAATTTATATTTAAATATATAAAGATGGATGTGTATAAAAATTAATTTAATATTTGATATTAATTAATTAATTTTATTTAAAAATTAATTTATGAAATTAATTTTATAAAATTAAATTTTTCAGTTTTAAAATCAAAATGGATTTTAAAAAATCAAGTTTTGATTTTGAGATAAAATTGGAAAGTTGGAAAAAATAATACACAAATGTTAAAACAAGTTTTTCCATTATCCATCTTTTTCATGCTAACACATTTTCCATTTCCTCTTCTTCATTAACTCCAAGCAAGAGCTCTCTTCCATGCATGATGATCTACAATATATTGAAGAGATTTGAGTGACTTTGAGGCATGCAATCAAGAGAGAATTTTAGAGAATATTCGTGCTGAAGAAAGTGTTCTTCAACAAGATTGCTGCTGTGAGCAATTCTCCATCATTCCTTGATTCAAGCTTCTTTTGAGTCCCACAATTCAACCTGGACCACCAAGAGAATAGTGGGGAAGATCTTGAGGTGGTCTACAACAAGATTTGCTTGAGGTGGTCTGCAACAAGATTTGGAGAAGATTGCAGTTGGAGATCGATCTTTAAAGAGGTTCTACAAAGGTATGTCATGAAATTCACTTGTTTTCTACAACAACATGCATTATATTTTGCCAAAATTAATGAATTACAGTGCTAAAATGATCCTTGTTACTTTCACTGTTGCTCATTCCTATAGATAAATACTCTAAATTTTAAATGATTGCATTCATGCAATCTAATTTTCTGAGAATTTCAAGTAGAAATAGTTTCATACTCTTTCAAACCCTCTCAATCCCTCTTAATTCTGAGTTTCCACCACTCAATCCAAGGCTAAGAATAGTAGAGAAGCTCCTCTTGGTGGTCTATTAAGGATTTGAAGGTCAAATTCGTGGTGTTTAACAAGGATCAAGAGGGAATCTACAAATGTATACATTTTAGAAACTCTTATTTCAAAAAAATTGTTTTTAACATGATTTAAACTCAAATTAAGTGTAATTAGAGTGCTTAATGATTCTTCTAGCTTCTGCATTTTGCATCTTTAATTTATCAATTTCATGGGAATTTTCTTTGGGCAGCCTAAGATCTCCTTCAACATTAATTGATCTTCAAATTGTCTGCAATTCCTTCCCTTTGGTATGAGAGAATTGAGCAAACTGAGCTATTCTTTTCAACCTTCTATTTATACTAGGCTTTGGATGCTTAAGAAATCTAATTGAGTGATACTTAGGCCATACTAACCACTAGTTAATTCTCTTAATCATGCTACTTAGCCCACTAACTGAGTGTTTAAGCTAAGTGCTTCAGCTTCAGTCCAACAAATAGGGCTGGCATCCTCACCAACCCTTCTCTTGGCCAACGGTTGCTTCTAGCCAACACCTTTGTTGCCTTGCCTTAGTCGCTCTCCTTGAGCCTTTTTCGCTCATTATTGCCTCAAATAATCTCCATGGTATCGCTTAATGCCCCTTCTATGCGATATCGCTCATCCATGCCAACACCTAACGTAAGACCCATACACTAAATCTAAAGTGGGAGGTTAAATAGAGAAGAAAAATCCTAAGTAAGGATATTGGAACAAAGGGTGGAAAACATTAAAATTATCCTAAAAGGTGACCAAAGGTCCAAACGCCTATGAAGGGCTTAAAACATGTGGGATGCAAGAATGCATAGAGGATGGAAACAAAAAGGCTTGAAAAATGGCTAAGTGTTGCATATAACCAACGCAAAGGCATACATGAGCCGTGCGGACATGGGCAGGAAGCATGCGTCGAGGGCAAGCGCACAGGCCATGCGCCAAGTGCACAGTCCATTCGTCAAGGGCAAGTGCACAGGCCATGCGCCAAACGCGCAGTCCATGCGTCGAGGCCAAGCGCATAGGCCATGCTCTAAGCACGCAGCCCATGCATCGATAGTGTATGCCGAGCGCCCTACCTATGAGTCGAATGGGCAAGCGGGCAAGCCATCCTATGCGTCGAAGCACTATTGAGTCTGCCGAGCGGCCATGTGTCGATGCGCTATGCCAAGCACACACCCATGTGGTGAAGCACGCCTATGTGATGATGCACGCCCACGCGGCCGAGCATGCTTATGCGGCCACACGCGCAAGCGCCTAGGCAGCACGCTCATGTGTCGATGATCAGCACCGAGCCTCCATGCTTAGTAGGCCGAGAAAGAACACCTTGCAAGCCATGTGTCGAGGGTGAGCAGCCACCCTATGCATTGGTGATGGCCAACTCATGCGATGGCTAAGTAGGACTTTGATGAAGGAAGGGTGAGTTGCTATGGGTTAAGGATAAAAGGTAAGGCTAATTGATGAGAAACTTTAAGGGAAGATGCAAATGGTATATGAGCATAAGTCTTAAACAATTTAAGTAGAGAAATATGTTAAGTATTTAAGTGATTTAGGTGGCAAAAGGAGAATCACACAAAGTTCTAGTAGGAGGTGGACAAAGGAGATTTCATGCAATTGAAGTCTTATCACCCCAAGCAGGAGGTGGGTGAAGGAGATTTCATGTAAAAAAGGAGATTTTGGCTAGCAAGCTGAGATGAGAACGACTTAAGGCTAGGCTGGGTAGACTAAGTGTTGGCAGCTCCAATGTGAGACAAATGGGAGTTGAATTGTCACCATGGGGTGAGTTTGGAATGGCTATAAATAGAGGGGTTTGGCAGGAGGAATTTATTCATACCATCACCTAAATCTTGTTGTGAGAGCATATTTAGAGAGTTACGTTTGAGTTATTAGGCTTCCAAATTGATTGGAGATCAAAAGAAACAAAGGTTGTGTTGGTGAGGCATTGAGTCAGCCAGACGCACAGCCAGCCCACACCATGCGCGCATGCCTCGCAGCACTGCGTCCATTCGCGTGCTTCGCTCGACGCATCATGCCCACTAGCCCAACGCAGCTACCTTCCCCGTGCGATGCATCATGCCCAGCATAACGTACGCCCAGCGCAATGCACGCCCAATGCGTCAACCCCATGTGCGGCACAGCACGCCCACCCTGCCTACTGCCCAACACCCAGCTGCCTACCACGGTCCAAATAACCTCTAAAGAGGCAAACTTGAGGATTTTGGCTAAATTGGAGAAGAGTAAGCTGGTATTTTCATTATATAATGGTATTTTGGCTATTTTGACATTATTTATTGATATAACAAGTATTAATTGAGGAATTTTCATTGATATGGAGGAATTCTCAAGAAGGTATTCTCAAGGTGATTTTTAGTGGAAAAACCTGCTTGCGGTGAGTGTTTACTTAATTTATTGTGTTGATATGTGGATAAATGCATATGTAAGTGAAAAATGCATGTTTATGATGTTATGTTGTTTGCCATGATATTGTTTGTGAAATTTCTATGGAAACTGAGATTATACCCAGACTATATAAGTTAGCATGCTTAATAAAAGGTGCTTGGCGGGAAAATATAGTCGGACTCGGTCGGCGAGAAATAATAGTCGGTGATGACCGATGGGAAATATAGGCAAGTTACCTAAGCATGACTAGCAGGAAAAGAATTATCGATGTGCACATTGGCGGGAAAAGTGGGTTATAGGAAAGTTTCCATAAAAAGTTGTTATGATTGATAATGTGTCCATGATATGAGCATGCCACGTATAGCTTGGAACTGGAGGATGATGATTGAATGAATGTACACATGATCATACGTAAATTACTGGAATTGTGATTATGTGATTCATTTCCCAAAAATATTTTTTGCAAAGTGTATTATTTTTAAAAGAACCACTCACTGGGCTAGCTCACACTCTTCCAAATGTTTTCTTATAACCCCAAACACCCCTCCCCCCCCCCACCCCCCCCCAGGTAGCAAAGCGGAGCGTTCAGGAAGGAGTCTACTAACCACCAACACACAAGGACTTGGTAAATTCTCAGGACACGGCTCGGATCATGTAATAAAGAATATAGGAAATTGAACTATGTGTATGAAAGTTAGATAGAGTGTTGTAAACATGTTGAAATATTTAATAGATAAGGGGGGGAATGTTAAATTTAAATGTTTTCTTGGAATACTACTAGTGTACCCTCACGCTCCTTTCCAAGTCTTGGGGACTAAGGCTAGGAATGGGGTGTAACACCTAAGCCTTTGGGTAGACACACACTTCTAACCTCTAATCCCTTCGTCCAATGCATACCTTGCTAGCCATCCCACTTTCTTGTCTTGGCGCCCATTGAGTGCTCATCTTGGCACTTGGCTGCTCATATGCCACCCACCTTAACCTTTACTAACCTCTCATGAAAGCTAACATTTGCCCTTTTCCACAGTTAGCCATGTTTCCCTCTCGAGCCCTTGGACGCATGGCATGGCAAGACTTCAATTCCCAAAGCTCTCCTATTTTTCTTCTAAGTGTTGGGTCTTCTTATCAACTTGAGAGCCTTAAGTTCCATACGTATAAATTTTCTTCACTTCTTATCCTTGTTGGGATTGGTGACCTAAATTTTTCTTTATTCTTGTAGCTTTGTAAACTCTGTAAACAAATTGTTATTTTATGTGCATACACTCAATCCAATATACTAATATCTTGGATTATTATATGTAATTTAAACACATATGTGGAGACATACAGGTGGATCATGTTTAAAAGATAACCTAAACTGTCTATAGTAGATGAATGAAGTTGGGTACCTTATCCTGGTGACACTATGGATACCACCCGCTTTGTAGTTACTACAAGTGTTTGCTGCAAATTATCTAATCCTAATCATTCATGTTGAGACATGTGAGCAGGGACATCCTATACAAAGAGTTTGTATATGACCGGACTAATAAATGAATAGTCTCTCTTTATAACATTGTTGCTATATGAGACCTATATTTCATCAGTATAATCATATGTGACTTGACCTGAATCCTGAGTGAGTTATAAACTTCTGCCTATGAAGGCGGTCCTTTGATTTGCATGAGTGAGAGTGGCTAGTTTCACCAAATTAATATGCCTACCATTTTAGGGATTCGTCTGATTGGGGAACTAGGAATACAGCTACATAAGAAGGAATTCACTCCTTCACTATTGTTAGGGTAAGTAGAGAAATTTCTCCCTTAAGGGTTGATTTTGGGGTTTGAGCAATAAGGCGCCTCATATTCTCCTGATCAAAGAGGGGCTTGGTTATAGCTGAACTACAACTAATTGTTCATTAGAGGTATTAGTGGTACTTAAGAAGTCTAATTACAGGGGCAAAATAGTAATTTTTGGTCCAACTATACTTATGAGCAATTTATGAAAGGTCATGCATTGTTGATTGGTAATATCCACTGGACATAAAAATATATTTGTAGTACGAAGAGTGCAACTGTCGGTCTTCAGTAGAGTGACCGATAGTTAATGGAGGTTGATTAATTTAATTAAAGAGATTAATTAGTTAATCAATTGTCATTGGAGCTTCAATCTATAGGTTCATAAGGTCCTCTCGTTAGCTCAATTAGGTTAAATGAGAATCGAATTAATTTTGGATTAATTTGAGTTCTTCAAATGAATTTGATGGAATTAATTATATGAGATATAATTAATATAATGTATATGATACATTATATTATAAAGTTTTAATGAGAGAAATAAATATTTGAAATGATTCAAATATTAATCAACGAATATGATTCATATAAAAACTATAGCTTAAAATTAATGTGAATATGATTCATATTAATTCTATAGGTTATGTGAGAGATTTATAAACTATAGGTTATATTATATGTGATATTATATAAACTATAGGTTATATGTTATATATGATATAATATATAGTTTTATTAATAAAATTGGTTTTATTAATAATTATTTTTATTTAGTTTAAATATTAAATAATAAGGGAGACAATTAATTTGGTAACCTCTTCCCTTTTAATCTCTCATCATCTCTCCGTATGTGGTCAGAGTTCTTATGTTTTTTCACAGAAAGGTGGTTTTTCCTTATTCCTTCAAAAGCTTCACGTAAGTCCTCCTCTCTGGAAGTATTCAGAAAAAAGAAATTGTTCAGTGGATTCTTTTACGAAATCTTCATTTCCCTTTTCCAAAAAGTAATCGATAGTGAGCCCACAACTCCGCATTGATTCTCTTCGTTGAGTATAACGAGGAATCCTCGTGGTGGTGTCCCAAAAGAGATCCATCTCTGTTATGGTTGCTGCGATCGTGAAAGTGAGACCGAGATCACATCCATTTGTAAGATCAGGAGAGGATAGGTGAAGATTGAGTATTCTATAAAGGTAAGTCCCAATTTCTCCTTTCATCCTCTCGAAGCATGTTGTGTAATTTGATTTACTGTTTATCCTATAAATTTTTTATAATTCTCTGAGCTTAAATTTTTTTATAATTTTTTGAGCTTTTAAGTTTTATTTAAAATTGAAAATTAAAATGTATGACGTTTACGCGCTTTTGCATGGGTTCAATCCCTTTAATTGGTATCTGAGCCAAATTGTACGATTTTATTTTTTAATTTGTTTAAAAAATCAGAGTATAGATGTGATTTTACATTCTGCATTTTGATGTGATGAATGTTTTTTTGCAATTTTGATTATGGGGTTTGCATTGGGCATTTTCAGATGTTGGCATCTTAGGTTTAATTTCTTTAATTTGATTAAATATTTGTAAAGGCCCGTTGTTTTTGGGAAATTTATTACTACTATCAAGTCTATAAAGTCAAGGTCATGTTGGTGCGAAGTGTTATTGATGATTGGGATGAAGAAGGGAGGAATTCGGTGCCAAATTGAACTGATCTGCTGCATTATGTGCTTTAGCGTCATGACGTTGTACCCTACCGCCACAACGCTTCGACACGAGACAGACGGGACTCAACTGAGTAAGGTTTGAGGAGGTTAGCGTGCATGGTGTCCATTCGTGAGATCCTGTTTTCGAGCCCAACACCCTTTTTTGGCAGTTTTCTCTATTTTAATATTTTATTTATTTTAGTAGATTAATATAAATTAGTTATATTAATATATGTCATATTGTATGCCACATATTTTATTTGAAATCCCACCTTATGATAAACAGTAATCATGCATCAAATTTAATATAAACGTTATGTTATATAGTTGTATGAATATTTAGTATGCTTATGTATTTATTAATATAAGAGTTATATTATAAATGCATGTTTTATATAGTTTCGTTAGTATAATATAAGTGTTATATTATTAATGAAAAGCATGTCTATGCATCATTTATATAATAGTTATATGATATGATAGCATGCATTAATAACATACCTATGCATCATTTATATTATAAGTGTTATAATATATAGATCAGATGAATGGATGAATGTTATTTAATTTTCATTATATAATTGTTATGTATGTGGCATTGAAAATAGAATGCATGAAGCATGACACCAATTTAGTAAAATTATAATTGTTATAATTTCTTAAAGTTTATTATTAGATGTATGAAAAATAAGAATTCAACTTTATTATTGTTATAATTTAAATGAAATTAGAATTAAAATCTATAATTAAGAGTTGCATGCAAACATAGGTTAAATCATTTTAAATGTTTTGAAATTGATTACACCTTTAGGCCTATGTTCACAATATTTCTAATATGATTAGAAACAGGTTTAACCTATTAATTTTGTTTAATAGAATGAAATTGGATTCGAATAAAAGACTAAATTTATAGCAAACTAATCTATAAGAGACCTTTGTCTAAGGAAGGTTCTATCTAAGGGTGGGGTTTTAATGGAACACCTCGATGAAAGCTCGGAGTTTATCGTCGACCATAAACCCTTGTTAGTCAAATAATATTTATAAATCATCGAGTTAACTACTTATACTAACTAGTAGTACAAGCGGAAAGTCTGAGGTCGAACCTCAGAGAAGCACGGAAGATTAGTTCCTCGACACAATTTTAGTTAAAGTGGTAAAATGAGGTGTTTGGTGTGGATTGGATAAGTCGAATTGCAAGAAAAAAATTGGAGAAAATAAAAGATAGAAATGGAATTAGCAGATGCTCTAGCTTAAAGGACAAATATTAGAATGACTCAATGTAATCTTGTTCATCGAATTATTTAAATGCACTTTTAGGTTCTTGACTATGCCTAGCTCAATTGATTGGACATCCAACCAATGGTCCTAATTACCTAATTAACTAAATATGATCAAATGAGTCCATATTAAACATAATTAACAAACCACATTAAGTTCTAGGGCTTACGCTAGGATGAAGTTTAATTTCCACCATCTAATTAAACAACCACTATGGTTTTCTCTTGGTTGATAGGAACAATACGATTCATATTAGACAACAGATTGCAAGCCTAATTAACCCGTTGCTTCTTATAAACTCACTGATAATTTCATGTCACATATTGCTAGATAATCCTAAGCATTCAACCACAAATCCTCAGGTAGTTTGTCAAACAATCAAGAGAATATATAATTTATTAAGTAAGATAAACAGAGGCAAACCCAGAGGCAAACCCATAGCCAAGATATAAAAATTACAATCAAACAAAACTCCCAAAATTACATTGTTTGAAAATCACCTAAACTAGAAAAAACCTTAGAACTTACCTTCCCATGGGAGAAAGAAGCCAAATCTGGGCTTCATCTCAACTAATTACATTAGAAGAAGGAAGAAAATGGAGAGAAATACAGGTGGAGAGGTGTGAAGAGGAGAAAATCAACATAGAAGCCGATTAAGAGGTCGATTATTTGATTATCTTCTACCTTAAATGAAGAAGAAATATTTTATATAACAGTCGTAGCGTCGCAATGCTGCAACGTAGCATTGCAACGCTGTGAGGCCTCGTGTGCGCCTTTGTCAAAACTCGGAGCATTGGAACACTACCTTGTTTTTTAACATTATGGAGGCTATTGTCTTGTAGCATTGTGTAACGCTCAATCTAAGGGCATTTTTGTCACATCATTTGAAATATGGTTGCTATAACGATAAAAATTAATTCTTTATATCTTTATCTTTAATTTTAAGCATGTGGAAAAATATGAATATGAAGTGCTATATACGCTCAAGTGCTTGCGATAAACTTGTAAGGATACGACATGTAATGTTGTCTATCTGATACGTTGATGAATGAATAAATGCTCTAATTGTGCTTAAGCTCTTTTGCAATAAAGACGGTACTTTTATGCGATACTACGTCTAAATATATGTGTTGTTAATGATATGCTTGTAGTATGTGATGGTGTAGTGCATGTCACAAGTTTCCTTGCGCTGAAACCAAATATAATTCCAATGTAAGTTTCTCAGAATGATCCAAGGTTGAACACAAGGATTGTTTTCATTAATGCGATACTTATATGATACATGCGACCATTTTTAACAAGGAATAAAGAATGGTGGTTTATACAGAAATATAAATTGCGATGAAATAAAATTTACGTTGATAAAATAAAGTAAAAATGCGTTGATAAAAGAAATTCCTAAGCTACTATGATACATGATACAAGATACATGATACATGATACTGTGGTCGCGAACTGACTGTGAAGTTGTACAAAGAATCGATGTATGCGATGGCAAGTCTTTATGATCGAAGCAGAAAGAGAAAAAGTAAATAGTAAAAACATCGCAAGTTTGACAATTGCGTTAAAGATGCAACTAAGGTTCTACTTTCCCTTGGCGTACACCTTTCGGTGATCGACCGCGTCCTCATATCTCTATGGTGAAACAGGGATAAACATGATGAACGCAAAGGTTGTTTCCATCTCTGGAAATACTTCTTGCTTTAGTTAATGCATTCTTCCAACCTTCTCTCGAAAGGCGGAATAACATCTTCACTTCTGCTCTCATAGGTGAAGATGCTGTCGAGCCTGCTTTAGCTAAACTTAATTATTTCCTTAACACAATTTAACTCACTCGCTTAATTCTTGCTAATTACCCAGGGGATTAAGAACACATCATGGAGAAAATGGGTTATGGATGTACGGAAAGAGACAGAGAGATGATAATGGTGACTATCATATCATTTAATTCTAAAATTAAGCGTTTGATACATGTTGTGTCACACCCCGCCCCAGACTAACCTCTAAGCCTGAGAAAAGGCGTGACTGCAGCAATTATCAACCCTTTGGTTGACACTTATTGCCTAATAACTCTGATACCAAAATATAAACTATATACAGCAGAATGTCTTTAGGTCAAAATTTATTAATTCAGAAACATAACATATTTAGAGTCATTACAACACTAGATTCACAAGTCCCAAAACCCAAAAACCCTAGTCCCTATATGAAAAACAGTAACATGTGTTCAATATTAACAGTAACCACCAAAATCGACGGGTGACAAATCTCTTATTCCTTTAGTGGTAGAGCAGATGCAGAGCTTTCTTCAGAGGATTTGACTGCTACCTGTGGAGGGGGGGGGGGGGGAAGAAAACATTTGAAAACGGGGTGAGCTTGCGCCCAGTGAGTGACTTAAGAAAGATAATTGATTCTCATGCAAAATCTCAATAAAGAGTTTAACTGAAATATAAGCTTCTACAGTACTTGTACTGCAGTATAAACATTTTCCAAGCATGAACATATAAAGTTGTTTTAATCATAAAACAGTAAAACTCTTTCTCAGTTCAGAATAACCCTATTATGGGTAAAAAAAATTCCAACACCAACTATTAGTCAAGAGAGAACCCTTTTGCTCAATCTCTGACTCTACCTACGTGCACGTGGCCATACTAAGTACCGTCATACCTTAAGTACTTCTGCTCATATACCTTCTCAAACGTCCTTCA
Source organism: Benincasa hispida (assembly GCF_027475165.1). Lineage (NCBI taxonomy): Eukaryota > Viridiplantae > Streptophyta > Magnoliopsida > Cucurbitales > Cucurbitaceae > Benincasa > Benincasa hispida. Next base: position 74,578,787 of record NC_143489.1, read on the forward strand.
GTATCTAGATGGTTTGGTACCTTCTCAAACGTCCTTCGGTACCAATAGATACCTTCTCAAATGTCCTTCAGTATCTAGTTAGGTGGATACCTTCTCAAATGTCCTTCGGTATCGTGTTTTAAGTAAAACTAGTCATAAATGACTTTCTCTTTAAAGCATGTAAAGTATAACACATATAAAAACATGGCTTTAAAGGTACTAACGCATGCTGAGTATATTTAACACATATAAATCGCTTTTCAACAATTTCTCACACATGCATGCATTTAAAACATAACTCATGGTTTGCTTGGAAATTACTTGTAAAACTAGCTGGCATGAGAATAATCTTCTTTAAAACATGCTTTCTATAACACTTTGTAATCAAACATTTTAAGCAAGTGTTTTAGTCAAAACCTTTTAGTCACTCACCTTGATTGCTTAGGAGCTTTTCACTCTAGTAGCTCCCTTTTCTACCTCGAGCTCCTTTTTCACCCCTAGAATCCAGATTCAAATTACAGCGTAGATTTCTCATAGTTCTGTACCTTATTTTGAAATACTTCCTTCTACAAAAATATTCTAAAATGTCTCAGGAAGCATACCCTAAAATTTGATCTCACCTCTCGTGGTTTGGCCGGAATCATAGAATTTTCAAGACTGGCCCAAACTGATCCGACAGTCTGACCCTTCTGTCTTCTTCTCAATTTCCAGCCCGATCCCTTCGACTTTTATTCTGGCAGCCCTACCCTGAAAACTAGACTTTCATAGAGCTTTCAGGTGGCTTTGGAATGACTTCAAATGCATGAGTAAATTGGAAGAACTCTTTGTCCCAAGTTGATGCGTCCTCTTTAGACCTCACTATCCAATGCGTCCTCTATGACTAACGCATGGATTTGGCTCCAACGCAAGGTTTGCTAAACTTTCCCACTCTTTTTACGGTATTTTTGAATTGTAAACTAAAAATGAAGTCTCTTGGCTCTATTTATAGGTGTCCAAACCTTCTCCAGAGTTGACACCACCTACTTGGCTGCATGGCCAAGTGTATCCTTCTCACCCCATCAATGTAATGTTGTGATCATTGCAAGCTAAGTGTCTTCCTCCTGTGTAGCCAATGCATGAGCTTCTAATCAGATGCCACCACCTCAAATTCTTAAGGCTTAAGGCTTTCCTTCCAAGAAGACACATGGTTTTGATGATGTTCTCCTATTGATCTCATCCCTTGTATGCGTCTAACTCTTGGATGTTCAACACATAATCCATACTCAATGCATAGCAAGCCAAATCACTACTATCACAATTGAACTTAGCCATCGCAAGAGCTAATCATCACCAATGCATAGGGTGACCATCCATCCTCGACGCATGGCTCACTAGGTAGCATTGCACGGCTTGCTTGGCATGGGCACATGATGCTAACCACCAACGCATAGGTGCACTGCATAGGCTAGTCGCTCGACGCATTGGGAGTGCTTGGCCGCGTGGGCTGTGCGTGGCGCCTTGATGCTTAGCTGGGTGCTTTGGCGCATAGGCGTGCTGCTTCGACGCATAGGCGTGAGGCGTATACTGGCCATCGCTCGCTCGCTCGGCCATATGGGGGTGCTTGGCCACATGGGCTGCGTGCTTGGCTGAATGGCAGGGCACCTCGATGCACGACATAGCTGCTCGGTAAGGCGCTCAATGCATGGGCATGCCCGCTCGATGCATTGGCAGGGTGTCCGGTCGAGGCTGCTCGATGCATGGGCAGGCATCTGGTCGAGGCTACTCGATGCATGGCATGGGCGCTGGTCGAGGCTGCTCGACGCATGGCATGGGTGCTGGCTGAAGTTGCTCGACTCATGGTATGAGTGCTGGCCGAGGTTGCTTGACGGATGGGCTGCCTTTCAACGCGCCACTTCCATCTTCCTTCATCCGCATGCCATCCCCAACCACTCTTCCAACGCATTAACACCACCATTCCAACGCATCAACACACAAAATTTATACTTAGCCAAATTTCCAAATTTTTCCCCAAAAGTAAAGCTTCCAAATTTCCTCTTTTCTTCAAATCTCCACTCTTTTCTCTACCATTACACTAGTTTCCACATCAATCTACTCATCACACTGATCTCAATAGGGAATATACTCAAGTAGAGAAATTAGGATTCAAGGTTCACATGTTGTGAATGAAAGATTAGAGAAGATAAATACAGATGATGAAATAGAGATTAGAAACAAATACGGAAAGAGTGTCAATGTCTTGACACAGATCCCGAACGAAGATTGTGCTTGTCGGCGTGTGGAAGTGGTAGAGAGGAAAGCTTCCCTCTCAGGCTTGCTTTCTCGGTAGAATTGACCTTCGCATAAGGCTTCAACTACGGGAATTGGAAGGATTCTCTGCTTGGAGATTCACCTCTCGGCCTTGTTTCGTGGTTCTCCCGGATCTATAAGTCGCTTCAGACCAGCCTCTCTCTCAAAATTAGTATATGCACATCTTTATGTATATATGTTTGTACCAGTATCTGTATCTGTATATCTTTCAACGAATTTGAAGAAGCTATTTATAGGCAAGGCCTTGGCTTTTTGAATCTGTTGTCCTCATTGTATAGTTATGGTAGTTTCTGAAATGGCAGAATAGAAAATTCCTTCTGTTACGCAATCAACCCGTCAGAAATGCACAACTGAAAGCTGTACACTTGTCAGAATCTTCAGCAATTGCATTGCTCTTCACATCTTCGATCGATCGCTGCATGCGGTGTTGTTTTTTATTACTGCATGCGATTGAAATTGTGTTGATCGCTAGAGCTCTTGATCGATTGTTGCATGCACCATCATTGCGTTGATCATCTATTCATTCTTGATTGATGGGCACAATGCGATGTAGATGCGTTGTTCATTTCGTCTTTGAGCCATGAACGCATGCGGTGGCTTACACCTTTCAGTGATCGGCCACGTTCCCATATGTCTGTAGTGAAACAGAGAATAACGTAATGAACGCAAGGTTGCTTCCATATCTGGAAGTACTGCTCGCTTTAGTTAACACATTCTTCGAACCCTCTCTCGATAGATCAGAATGGCATCTTCACTTCTGCTCTCACAGGTGAAGATGTTGTCTAGCATGCCTTAGCTAAATGCATTTTATACCTTTAACACAAATTAAGTACTTGTTTGATTCATATTAACTGTCGAGGGATTAAGAAGACATCATGGAGAAAATGATTAATGGAGGAACGAAAATAGACAGAGAATGGTATATGAAAACTATCGAAACATTTAATATGTCTATTAAGTGTTTGATACATGATGTGTGAATGAAAAGAGAATGAGAAAGTGAAATACAACGATGAAATAAATAGAACAGATACAAACAAGTGCCAATGTCTTGGCGCTAATTTGATGGAGATCTGCTTGCCGGATAGGATGGATTTGATGGTAGGAAGAGCTTCCCTCCAAGGCTTGCTCAACCTATAGCAGAGATCTATGCACAAAGCTTCCGATCGGGTATTCGATAGGTTGGATCTGAGATTCACCTCTCGACTTTATCTCATCTTCTTCCTAGATTTCTTCACTTAAGCACTCGGCTCAGCCTTTTCTCTCAACAGTTTAGCAGCACTTAGCCCCCGTATCAAGTAGCATATCTTTTCTCTAAAATCTATGGGGTATTTATAGGTGATGATCTTTGACTCCAGCCTTGTGGTCCCCACTGATTTTTATGGTAATTCCGAAGATGGAGGGATATTATTCCTTCTGTTATGCAATCAGAACGCCAATTCTGCACAATCGTTAGTTGTACACGTATCTCAATCCTCCGCTTTTGCATCCTGTTGCATCTTTCGATCATGAATTCGCATACTGTGTTGTTTTTTTATTACCGCATGTAGTTGAAAGTTAGCTCTGGATCAACTGTCGCATTGCGCCGTCATTGTGGTAATCGTCTCTTCATTGTTGATTGACGGGCATAATGTGACAGAGATGTATTGATCATTTTCTCGTGAGCCTTGAGCGCAAGCGGTGACTTGGTTTCCTACAAAACAGAGTAAAATTTGGCTTGTCTTCCATCTTTATGGTATTAGTGGGTGTAATTGCGATCATTTCTAATTATTGTAATTCTAAGCTAATTTTCATACAATCAGCGCATATTCACTAACTTTTGGCCGCAATATATAGAGAAGATGGCATAAATAACTTGTATTTCTACAAGTTATCACACCCCCAAATTTAGATGTATGCTTGTCCTCGAGCATATCTTCTGTTGGCTTTTTAGCCCTTAATCTCAAATTAATTAATTTTAATTAATTAATTAATCAATGTTTTGTTGATAACAAACTCAATTTTTAATTACTAAAAATATTAGTGTTTTAATATGTCCATAGCGTAGAGCTCAGAATAACGATTCCAACTCCTCATGAATCACTCAAAACGGAGCTAAAATGAAGACGATATGATCGAAACAAGTCTATAGAGAAAATACCGCGGTGGATGATGTGGCATAACCAGACTATTTGCATGTCGACATGTGGCAACATATTGGTTGAATGGTGGATCATTAAGAGATTAACATATGATGGACTTTTGATTTTTGGTTTCATTTAAAATTAAAAAAATTGAAATTAAAAAGAAATTTAAAAGGAAAATAAATTTAATATTATTTTATGTTTGTATCTAAGGGCTAGTTTTTTTACACATGGTATGTTTTTTATTTTTGGATTGACTTTAAAAAGAATGAATTTAAAAAGAAAATGAATTAAAAGGAAGATAAGTTTAATATTATTTTATGTTTGTGTCTAACAGCTAGTTTTTTATACATGGTATGTTTTTTATTTTTGGATTGACTTTAAAAAAATGAATTTAAAAAGAAAATGAATTAAAAAGAAAATAAATTTAATATTATTTTATGTTTGTGTCTAACGGCTAGTTTTTGACACATGGTATGTTTTTCTATTTTTTGGATTAATTTTAAAAAGAAAATGAATTTCAAAAGAAAAGGAATTTAATATTATATTTTGTTTGTATCTAACGAATAGTTTAGTTTAAAATCTCCACCAATGATTTTTCTTTTCCAAAATCCAATGGTCCATATTAATTGTGGTTTCTAAATATTTTTCCATCTCTATATAAACCATCTTCCTCTCCAAATTTTAAACTAACAAATTTTATATTTCATAATCCTCCAAGACTCAAAAGTTTCATTATTGCTCTCTCTAAGTTCCCAATTTTTTTTTTCATCTTGTTCTTGAGAGAGTGTTATTGTAGTGTGAGGATAAATTTGTTGAGTGCTTAAACTTGTAAATTCACTCTAGTGAGTGTTGTATTGTGTTATTCAAAAATTCCAACATTTGTAACGGTTTGATCCTAAACCGTGGAAAGGATCGGATTTGTTCTTGAACCCGTAAAAGGGGCAGTGGTGTAACCGTTGGGCTCTAATCCGTGGAAAGAGTCGGAAAGATTTTATTCAAATTCCCAAGAGGCACTTGGGGAGTGGAGTAGGTCGAGTTTGACCGAACCACTATAAAAATTACGGTGTCTTCTTCTCTAACTCTTTCCTTTTTATTTTTGCAATTAATTTAAGCAATTTATTGTATGTTTTAGTTTGTTCTTATTTAGTTGCTAAAATTTGATAGAATTAAATTATCACATTTTTTGTCATCTTATTTGTTGCATAAATTAAAATTTTCTTATTATTTGTAAAAAGTATATTAATTAGTTTAATTGGGTTAATTTTAAAAAAAAAGTTTAATTAAACCATATTCACCCCCCTCTCTAGGGTTGCCATATCGATCCAACAATTGATATCAGAGTGTGTTGCTCTTCTTCAAATATTTATTTCTTGATAAACTTAATTGTTTTTTAGCCGTGGCAACTTTAGGTTTTATCCCTTTTACCGATAGTCAATCTATTACAAAGCCTCCTTTCTTTAATGGTACTAATTATAGATATTGAAAAAATAGAATGAGATTTTTCTTTCTTTCTATTGATTATGATTTATGGGATATTATTAAGGATGGTTTTAAAATTCCAACAAAAGATGTTGATGGTGTTAGTACTATAAAACCTAAGGAAGAATGGTCAATAAATGAAAAGAAAGCATGCTCTTTAAATGTCAAAGCTATTAATTTCTTATTTTGTGCTTTGAATGAAGTTGAGTATAATAGAGTGTCTATTTGCAAAACCGCTAAAGAGATATGGGATAAATTAGAAATTACTCATGAAGGAACTAGTCAAGTAAAAGAAAAAAAGATTGACATGTTAGTTCATCAATATGAAATGTTTAAAATTGATGAAAATGAAGCTATTTCCGATATGTTTATTAGATTTACTAACATTGTCAATGCTTTAGAAGGACTTGGGAAAAAGTACTCAAATCTTGAGAAGATAAAGAAGCTATTGTGGTCTTTGCCTAAACAATGGGAGCCTAAAGTCACCGCCATTCAAGAGGCAAAGGATCTCAAATCTCTCTCCATTGATGAACTCATGGGCTCGTTGTTGACGCATGAGATAAAGATCAAGAAAAACACGGAGGATGAGAAGAAAAAGAAAGAAAATAGTATAGCTTTAAAGACCATCTCTTTAGAAGTTGACTCCCAAGATGAAGATGACCTTGATGAAGAAGATGTTGCCTAACTTTCACGTAAATATAAGAACTTCATCAAGAGAAAGAAGCAATTCAATAAGCATCTCTCCAACAAAAAAGAGCTAAAAGGTGAAAAGAGCAAAAAGAATGAGGTAATATGCTTTGAATGCAAGAAGTCGGGTCATATTAGAACCGATTGTCCTTTTCTCAAATCATCCAAGAAATCCAAGGAGAAAGCAATGAAAGTTACTTGGGATGATAGCGATGAAAGCGAAAGTGGGAGTGCTAATGAAGAAGTGGCCAATTTTTTCTTTATGGCTCATAGTGACAAAGAGGATGAACAAAATGATGAGGTAACTCTAGAACCTCTTTCTTATAATAAATTGTTCGAAGCTTTTGAAAATATGCAAAATGTTTAGAAAAACTTAGTTCTAAGTATGTTGTGCTTAAAAAGAAATACAATATTTTATCTAGTAAAAATAAGTCTTTACTTGAAGAAATTGCTTGTTTAAAAGAGAATGAGCATGATGCTATACATATTAATGAAATGAATATCTCTTGTTACAAGCATGTTTTTGATTGTGATGAGAAAAATGCCTTGCTTGACAAGGTTAACTTTCTTGAGCATGATAGTTGTGAAAAAGATAATTTGATTAAATTACTCAAAGAAAAGGAATTTAGTGCTTTGCAAGAACTTGATAAAGCTAAAGAATCTATTAAAAAGTTAACAATAGGTGCTCAAAGATTAGACAAGATAATTGAAGTAGGCAAGCCTTTTGGTGATAAAAGAGGTTTAGGTTATATTGATGAATGTTCTACTCCTTCAAGTTCTAAAACTATCTTTGTTAAAGCATCTCATAATATGCCTAAGGTTGTGTCTAAGCATGTTAAATCTAACTTTGTGCCTATATGTCATTATTGTGGTGTTGAAGGCCATATTAGACCTAAGTGTTTTAAATTGAAATATGCTCATACTACTTCTCCAAGAAGAAATTTTTCTCAAAGGGCAAAGTTTCACAATGCTCCAAGGAATAATTTCTCCAAGAAAAGTAGAGTGCATAAATTTGTTGTAAGAGATAAATCTTTGCATAATGTTGTTTGTTTCTCATGTGGCAAGTTTGGACATACAACTTATTCTTGTTACTTGTCTAAATCCAATGCCTTAAATGTCTATGCAAAAATGAAATGGATTCCCAAGTTTGTCAATGATGACCATCTAGGACCCAAACAAGTGTGGGTACCAAAGAATAAAACTTGAACATTTATGTTTGTAGGTTTGTTTGAAAGCCTCTAAGAAAAACAAGTGGTACTTGGATAGTGGTTGCTCGAGGCACATGATGGGAGACCCATCCAAGTTTGTCTCTCTCTCCAAAAAGGATGGACGTCTTGTAACCTTTGGTGACAACAAGAAAGGTAAAATAATTGGTAAAAGTAGTATAGGTAATGAATCTTCTATTTTAATTGAAAATGTACTTTTGGTTGATGGTTTGAAGCATGATTTACTTAGTATTAGTCAATTGTGTGATAAAGGCTTTAGAGTTGTGTTTGACAAAAAGAATTGCATCATTGAAAATACTAGTGATAGAAAAGTTATATTTGTTGGAAATAGCGATGAAAATGTTTATACTATTGATTTGAATGATTGTCCTATTAATGATAAATGTTTATCGGCTTTGCATAATGATTCTTGGTTATGGCATAGAAGACTAGGACATGCTAGAATGCACTTAATTTCAAATATTTCCAAGAATTCTTTGGTAAGAGGTCTTCCCAAATTAAAATTTGAAAAAGACAAAGTTTGTGATGCTTATCAAATGGGTAAGCAAACTAAGTCCTCTTTCAAATCTAAAAATGTAATCTCTACAACTAGACCCCTTCAACTATTACACATGAACTTATTTGGCCCATTCTAGAATTGCTAGTTTTGGAGGGAACTATTATGCCTTTGTGATAGTTAATGATTTTTCAAGATTTAATAGGGTTTTGATGCTAAAACACAAGGATGATGCTTGAAAAGCTTTTCTAGTTTTGCAAAAAGAGTTCAAAATGAAAAAGATTTTTTGATTTCTAAAATTAAGAGTGATCATGGAGGAGAATTTGATAGCAATGTTTTTGAAACTTTTTGTGAAGAAAATGGTTTTTCTCATAATTTCTCCGCTAAAAGAACTCCTCAACAAAACAGTGTAGTTGAAAGGAAAAATCGTACTTTGCAAGAATTTGCTAGATCAATGTTGCATGAGTATGGTTTACCTACATACTTTTGGACGGAAGCTGTTAACACCGCTTGTTATGTTTAAAATAGAGTTTTAATTAGAACTTCTGTAGATAAAACTCCTTATGAACTCTGACATAACAAAATTTCAAATATTGGATATTTCAAAGTTTTTTGTTGCAAATGTTTTATTTTGAATAACCAAAAAAAACTTGGAAAATTTGATTCTAAGACGGATGTTGGTATTTTCCTTGGCTATTCCTCTACTAGTAAAGCTTATAGAGTTTTCAATAAAAGAACTTTAGTAATTGAGGAATCTATGCATGTAGTATTTGATGAATCTTGCAATGTTATTTCTAATGAGCCTATTTATAGTGATGTTTTAAAAGGAATTTTGGAGATTTACTTGTTAGTGACAAAGGCAAGGAAATTGTTTTAAGTAAGCAAGAGGTGAGCTTAATCGAAAAGAACGAAGTTGGTTCTTCATCCATGCCTAAAGAGTGGAGGTATGCTCCTTTCCATCCCAAAGAGTTAATTCTTGGTGATCCTGAACATGGTATGAAAACTCGTTTCTCTCTTAATATGTTTAATAATCTTGCTTTTGTTTCTTAAATTGAACCAAAAAGTTTTAAAGATGCTGAAAATGATGAATTTTGGATTTTAGCTATGCAAGAAGAATTAAATCAATTTGAAAGGAATAAAGTTTGGGAGTTAGTCCCTAGGCCCTCTCATGCTTCTATAATTGGAACTAAATTGGTCTTTAGAAATAAAATGGATGAAAATGAAAATATCATTAAAAATAAAGCTAGACTTGTAGCTCAAGATTATTGTTAAGAGGAAGGAATAGATTATGAAGAAACTTTTGCACCTGTTGCTAGATTAGAAGCTATTAGAATGTTGCTTGCTTTTGATTCGTATAAGAATTTCATTTTGTATCAAATGGATGTGAAAAGTGCATTTTTAAATGGTTATATCATGGAGGAAGTTTATATAGAACAACCTTCGAGGTTTGGAAGTTTTGATTTTCCTAATCATGTCTATAAGTTGAGAAAAGCTCTTTATGGCTTAAAACAAGCTCCAAGAGCTTGGTATGATAGACTTAGTAATTTCTTGCTTGAGAATGGATTTAAAATGGGTAAAATTGATACTACTCTTTTTATTAAGACTAAAGAAAATGATATGCTTTTAGTACAAATATATGTGGATGATATTATTTTTGGTTCTACTAATCCATCTTTGTGTGAAGAATTTTCTAAGTGTATGCATAGTGAATTTGAGATGAGTATGATGGGAGAACTTAGCTTCTTCCTTGGACTCCAAATCAAACAACTCAAGGATGGTATTTTCATAAGTCAAGAAAAATACACAAGGGATTTGCTCAACAGGTTCAAATTCAATGAAGGTAAAATTGCAAAAACTCCTATGAGCACATCCACTAAGCTTGACAAGGATGAAAAAAGTAAGTGTGTTGATATAAAAACTTATAGAGGTATGATTGGATGTTGACTTTATTTAACCGCTAGTAGACCCGATATTATGTTTAGTGTATGTCTTCGTACTAGATTTCAATCTTGTCCTAAGGAATCACATTTACATGCCGTTGATGTAGGATCTAAAGGCAACACTAGGGGGGAGGGGGATGAATAGGGTTGACTACCAATTTTTAAAAAATAATTTTATCTTCAAACAATGCTCAATAAAGTTAACCCATTAATTTGATTAAAGAAAATTTATGCAAGACAAAACTTAAATCATGCAAGTTATGATAACTTCAAATTTAAAGACAATTTAATCAAGGATAAATTTAAATAACACACTAAACATTAAATCATGCAATTAGGAAAGATTAAAAAAATAACTAAGACAAGAAGCAAAAAATTTGAAAACAAGAAATAAAAGAGAGAGGGAAGAGAAAACACCAGGAATTATAGTGGTTTGGCAAATTGCCTATTCCACTCTCTAAGACTTCTTCTTGGGTATTTCACTAAGTGATCCTCTTGTAGGTGAGGACCAAACCGACACACGACCCTCTTTTTCTTAGGCTAAAGAGAAACCCAAGATCCTTTTTACTGGTTCAGGATCAAACCAATTTTCTTTTTCTCACAACCTAAAGTATACCCATACCTTAATACAATTCCCAAAAATTAAAAGAAAACCTCGCAATACTACCTCTTGAAGGCTAAATACACAAGTTGAGCACTAAAAAAAAACTCACAAAAATAATTTTAGGACAATTTAGGAGCAAGGAGGACAAGAATTTGAGAGTATAGAGAATTGAGAGCTTAAGACTTGATAGCTTTTTTTGGTGTCAATGAAGAGTAAAATCAAGTCGAATTTATAGGCGAGGGGGATAAATTTTGGCCATTAGATATGATTGCAAATGAAGGGTGGAGATTGAATAAAAATAGAAAAGGAAAGGATTTGTAATTAAGAGAGAAATTTTGAAAGATTGGAATTATTGAGATTTGGAGAATAAAAATGGATTTGAAGGATGATAATTTAAGAAGGAAATCAAATTTGAAAAGGCTGAAAAATCTTAGATCGCATCACGTGTCACCATACTATTGATCCGAACGTCAAATAACGATTTCTCCTCCTTTTCCCTTTATTTTAAATATCAGCTGCCACTTGTCATTATCTCATTCGTCCACGATCGCCACATCATTGCCACGTCAGCAAAAAGTGACCGATAGGAGCACCACATCATATCCCACATCAGCTACCACGTCATCAATATTGACCGTTTGTGTGCCACGTCAGCCGCCACGTCGGATGCCACATCAGCAAGGTGCCACATGTCACTGCCACGTTGGATTTCCTCTCCAATCTTCTTTTGCTTATAACTTTCTCGTTTGAACTCCGATTTGAGCGATTCAAATTGCGTTGGAATCGTCTTTCCGAGCTCTACAAGATATTGACTCTGAAACACTGAAAATGTTAGTACAAAAAATCTGAGTTTGTTATCATCAAAATACTTGGTTTGATTGAAGCCCTAAAGCTAACAGTTAAAAGAACTGTTAAATATTTGCTTGGTACTATTGATTTAGGCTTATGGTATCCTAGAAATGTTGCGATGCAGATTTTGCGGGTAATTTAATTTGGTAAGAGTACTAGTGGGACTTGTCAATTTCTTGGTAGTTCCTTAGTTTCTTGGTTTAGTAAAAAGCAAAATTCGGTTGCCTTATCCACTACCGAAGCGGAATATATTGCAGTTGCTAGTTGTTGTGCTCAAATTCTTTGGATGAAACAAACTCTTTGTGATTTTGGATTAAATATTGATAATGTGCTTATATTTTGTGATAATACTAGTGCTATTAATTTGACTAAAAATCCTATACATCATTCTAGGACTAAGCATATTGATATTAGGCATCACTTTATTAGAGAGCATGTGCAAAATGATAATATTACTCTTGAATTAGTAGGCTCTAATAATCAATTAGCAGATATTTTTACCAAGCCTTTGAATGAAGAAAACTTTTGCAAAAATAGGCTTGAGCTTGGTATTATTCGTTGTGATGCCTCTTGATTTTATAATTTTATTTGTTAAATCTGAAGGCATTTTGATAGGGGGAGATATGGAAAGCTTGTGTTAATATTCTTAGGGGGAGTTGTGATAAATTTATGTTCATGTTTTTATGGGAAACATTTATGTAGTTCTAAATTTTTCTTAATTATTCTTTTTTATGATTCCAAAGAGGGAGAAGTTTAAGAAAAATATGCTATAAATTTGTTATGATTTTGATTGTATTAATTAGGGGGAGAATTTATTTTTTTTGAGTGAATTTCAAGAATGATCTTTATGGTAATATATTGAATTTTATTATGTGCTATATATGGTTTATATGTATTTCGAGCTATTTTTCTTGAATGGTTTGTCATCATCAAAAAGTGGGTGATTGTTGGCTTTTTGGCCCTTAATCTCAAATTAATTAATTAATCAATATTTTGATGATAACAAACTAAATTTTTAATTACTAAAAATCTTAGTGTTTTAATATGTCCATAGCGTAAAGCTCGAAACAATGATTCCAACACCTCTTGAATCACTCAAATCAGATCTAAAATGAAGACGATATGACCAAAACAAGTCTATAGAGAAAATATCGTGATGGATGATGTGGCATAACCAGACCATTTGCATGTAGATATGTGGCAGCATATTGGTTGAATGATGGATCATTAAGAGATTAACATATGATGGACTTTTGATTTTTAGATTGATTTAAAATAAAAAAAATTGAAATTTAAAAGAAATTTAAAAGAAAAATAAATTTAATATTATTTTATGTTTGTGTCTAACGGCTAGTTTTTTTTACACATGGTATGTTTTTTATTTTTGGATTGACTTTAAAAATAATTAATTTAAAAAGAAAATGAATCAAACGTAAAATAAGTTTAATATTATTTTATGTTTGTGTCTAACGGCTAGTTATTTATACATGGTATGTTTTTTATTTTTGGATTGACTTTAAAAAAATGAATTTAAAAAGAAAATGAATTAAAAAGAAAATAAATTTAATATTATTTTATGTTTGTGTCTAACGGCTAGTTTTTGACACATGGTATGTTTTTCTATTTTTTGGATTAATTTTAAAAAGAAAATGAATTTCAAAAGAAAAGGAATTTAATATTATATTTTGTTTGTATCTAACGAATAGTTTAGTTTAAAATCTCCACCATTGATTTTTCTTTTTCAAAATCCAATGGTCCATATTAATTGTGGTTTCTAAAAATTTTTCCATCTCTATATAAACCATCTTCCTCTCCAAATTTTAAAGTAACAAATTTTATATTTCATAATCCTCCAAAACTCAAAAGTTCCATTGTTGTTCTCTTTTGATTTCCAATTTTTTTTTCATCTTATTCTTGAGAGAGTATTATTGTATTGTGAGGATAAATTTGTTGAGTGCTTAAACTTGTAAATTCACTCTAGTTAGTGTTGTATTGTGTTATTCAAAAATTCCAACATTTGTAACGGTTTGATCTTAAACCGTGGAAAGGATCGGGTTTGCTTTTGAATCCGTAAAAGGAGCGGTGGTGTAACCATTGGGCTCTAATCCGTGGAAAGAGTCGGAAAGATTTTATTCAAATTCCCAAGAGGCGCTTGGAGAGTGGAGTAGGTCGAGTTTGACCGAACCACTATAAAAATTACGGTGTCTTCTTATCTAACTCTTTCCTTTTTATCTTTGCAATTAATTTAAGCAATTTATTGTATGTTTTAGTTTGTTCTTATTTAGTTGCTAAAATTTGATAGAATTAAATTATCACATTTTTTGTCATCTTATTTGTTGCATAAATTAAATTATTCTTATTATTTATAAAAAGTATATTAATTAGTTTAATTGGGTTAATTTAGAAAAAAAAGTTTAATTAAACCCTATTCACCCCTCCTCTAGGGTTGTCATATCGATCCAACATCTTCTACTAAGGCAATCATGCTCAATTCCTATCCTCTATTTTTCCGACGATTGGTTGCTCCGAATGTTACACTTTGGCACATTTCTTGACATCGCACTTTCCGTCTATCCTTGCTAATTCTTAGCAAGCCTTACTTTATTCTTCTATATGACAAAATTCTGCTAAAAAATGCTCTTTTATATTTTCAAAATAGAATGTTTATCTCTTCTTTGTCAAAACAACTTGATATATCTACATGCGGTGAGCAAAACTTTTCGTCATTTATTTTTTTAAAGACTGCTGATCATGGTTACACTCTTCGTTTTAGCTTATCCCCACGGGTGTCATGCGGACATCCAACTACGGTTGTGTGCCAATTTCAACTTTAACCCATGAATTTCAGAGGAATTGTCTCTTGCATTTATTATTTCATTTTTATTATTATTATTATATTGCGTTGTTCTTGGAAACCTACCTTCGTTTTGGCTTTCTCCTACAGGTGTCATACGAACATCCAACTACAAGCAGACTCCTTTCACAACTAAACTCTTATCAGGTTGGGACAGTTTCGAGGTTTTCCCTTGCGCTGACATTGGAGTTTTGCATAATTTTTTTTTATATGAAAATAGATGCATGTTCTTAATCATCTGCTTAGATCTTCCCCACCCCCAAAGTTAAAGAAGAGCAAGGTCCTCATTGCATTGTTTGGAGAGATTAGACAAACACTTAGAAGAAAATTTCAAAAAGAAGGTTTGAGCAGAACTTTGAAAGATAAAAGGTAAAGTACTGCTAAACTAATAATTAACTAAGTGTTAGTCAGAAATTACTAAGTTTGGGAAATGTTTCTAAGTATAAACATGTACTACATCGTAGTAACACAATGGAGATCGTAAAAACAAAAGATTAAGTACATTACAACAATTGACAAAGGATGATAAAGAAAAAGGCATAGGCAAAAATGGATTGAATATGTACTTTAATTGTATTGAATACTAACAACGTATACAAATAAGTATAAATGAATGCATTAAAAAAAATTTCATTGCCTGTACAAGAGTAAAAGAATTTGATTAACTTACAAAGAATAAATGAATTAAATACAAATAAAAATGGTCACATAAAAAAAAATCGTATTGGAAGAAAGTGTAAATATTAAGGTTGAGGAGCAGGGGGATCTGGCGGATTTTGAGGTGGTGCAAGGGGCGCTTCTTCAAAATTTAAGTGCTGTCGGAGATGTATGGGCACCATTGGACCATGAAGATATGCAGTGAGAAAGTTGAAGTACTCTTGATTACGCTCCACAATCATTCTCTGGTGCATATGGACTTTATAGATGTTGTGCTGCATGTTGATCAGCGCCTCTCTTGATGTGGTGGCACTGCGTTGAATATCATCAATGTGCTCCATTACTAACTCAAATGGCTAGTTGAAGAAATGTTATTGTTGAGAGAAGAGTTGTTGTTGTTGGGAGAAGAGGGTTCTGATTTCTGCTAACTCAGCAGCCATGGAGGTGATGGAGGGTTATGCTTGCGATGTCTCGCCAGCGTTGTTTTGGGGTTGGGCAGAGGTGCCTTCACCCAAACCGTGTGGGTCATCAACTTGCGGCAGTGGAATGGTGGGTTGCGGTGATGATGCTAATGGTAAAGGTGTGGCTTCTAGGTAAACAGGAGAGTTGGGGACAAGAAGAAGGTTTGTAAAATGCTCGTGTAAGGGGGAAGAGGGTTGCGCTGGCGGGCTCGAAGGGCTTGGAGGCTGGATGACTAAGGGAAGAGGGTCCATAGGTTCCAGATTTTGCATTGGTGATTACTGGACCTTCTCTTTTCCCTTATCTTCTCTTCGCTGTCTTTTGGGCCTTGGCTCTTGAGGCACATTCAAATCGATCGCAAGCCTCTTTGTTGGTAGCTCGGGGCAGTGTGGAGAATCTTTAAGAAGCATCCTCAAGATTTTTATGTTGATGAGGCCATGGACTTCTGGCATGGGCTCCTCATCAATGCCTACACCCATAGTCAGACATAGACTTGAAATGATCCACTAGAAGAAGTATTGCCCTCGAACATGTCCCACTAATGCTCTGATCAGCCTCGCGATCAACTACCCAACATCGATAGGAATGCTCGGGCTATGCAGTATGCGGCCATGACCCGATCCCTTGATATGGTTCTGTCATGCGTTGTTGGGATCGGCCGCTTCTTGACCAAATAAACCCAGAGCCTTCCCTCCGGTAGCAACGACTTGGACTCCAAGGTGCAGATGCCTTTGAACGAGACCGACCACTTTTTGCTCGATTGCACTAGTATTTTCAACGTGTCCTCCATCTGCTCTTCTATGGGAACATCAATAATCTTGTTCCCTGACGCATCAGGGTTGTCCTTCATTTGATAAATTTCGTTGATGTCCCTTGCGTTGAAGGATTCTGTCTCTCCCTTAAAGGTAACTGCATCCCTATTTCCATGTAAGCGCCCATGATAAAAGCTTCGTACTACCTGAGGCACTATGATGGATGGGCACTGGTAGAATGTGTCGGACCTGTGCTCCAAAATTACGCTCGTGATGAGGTCAGGTAGTGGATTCGGCATAGGATAGAAGCCCATCTCGATCAACATATCATCGTTCTCCTTTTTCTTTGATGATCGCTTCTTGGCCACCGTGGGTTCCCTGCTTTTTGCTATAGCCTTGCCTTTTGCCAATGCAAGGTGGGCTGCTTGTCGTTCTCTCTTTTCCTACTCTCTGCATTGCTCTTCTTTCTCATGCTCAGCGAGCTTTTTGCCCTTGATCTTATATAAGCACTTCTTATTGGCTTCACGCTTCTTCCTTTTCTTCTCCAACAACAATCTGTCCTCTTCTTCCTTCTTCCTTCTCTCTTCTCTCTTCTTCTTCTCTTTCTTCTCTCGTGCTCTTCTTCGAATTGCTCAGAGACCAGCAACAGGCACTGTTCCTCCTCGCGCTTCCGGATCCCTTTAAGTCTGGCAAGCTCATTGTTGCGTCGCATTTCTTCAAACTCCAATCTTCTTCTTCTATCCCCCTCTGCGATGATGACCTTGCTCATCTTCATCTTTTCTTGCTTCTCCTCCTCTTCTTTTCTTTTTCTCTCTTTCTCTTCCAATGCCAAAATTAATCTTTGAGGGTCAATTGTGGACCCTTGCGGCGCATTCTACCTGTGACGCCGCATTAGGGGTGTTCCCTTTACTTCTTCTTTTTTTTTTTCCTTCCTATTTTTTTCTTTTCATATTGCGTCGTTCTTGGAAACCCACCTTCGTTTTGGCTTGCTCCCACAAGTGTCATACAAACATCCAACTACGAGCAGGTTCCTTTCACGACTTAACTCTTATCAGGTTTGGTTTTTTTCCCTCGTGCTGGCATTGGAGTTTATATGATTTTTTTTTTCGACAATTGGAACGCAGATTTTGATAGGTATGATTGATGATGTGCTATGTTTGAAATGATGCAATACTACTGCTAGATATGCGTTAATTATGGATGTTCACATAGTATGCCATGCATTGTCACAAGTTTCCTTATGATGGAACCAAGTGTAATTCCACCGCAAGTTTCTCGATGTGGTCCGAGGTCGAACTCAGGGACTGTTTTAGGTTATTGTGGTATATTCATGATATATGCGACCAGGTTTTCAATCTTTAAAAATATGTTTATACAGGTATATAAATTGCGATAAAATAAAGTAAAGCAGTAAAGATGCGATAATAAAATGAAATACAATAAATCTAAGCTAGATGATACAAGATACAGGCTTCATGTTACAAGATGCTGGGGTCAAGGCTGGCTGTGAAAGTTGTGCAACGACGTGGAATATGGCGGAAAGTCTTATGAACAGAATAGAAAGAGAAAGATAAATGATATAAACAGCACAAGTTCTCAATTACATTTAAGTTAGAAATATTGTTCCGTTCTTCTCTTGGCTTACACCTTTTAGTGATCGGCCACGTTCCCACAAGTCTGTGCTGAAACAGAGAATAACGTAATGAACGCATGGTTGTTTCCATGTCTTGAAGTACTACTCACTTTAGTTAACGCATTCTACATCAGAATGGAATCTTCACTTCTGCTCTCACAGGTGAAGATGCCATCTAGCATGCCTTAGCTAAACGCATTTTATACCTTTAACATAGATTAAGTACTTGTTTGATTCATATTAACTATCAGGGGATTAAGATGACATCATGGAGAAAATGATTAATGGAGGAACGGAAATAGACAGAGAATGGTATATGAAAGCTATCGAAACATTTAAAATGTCTATTAAGCGTTTGATACATGATGTGTGAATGAAAAGAGAATGAGAAAGTGAAATAAAACGATGAAAGAAATAGAACAGATACAAACAAATGCAAATGTCTTGGCACTGATTCGATGGAGATCTGCTTGCCAGATAGGATGGATTTTATGGTAGGAAGAGCTTATCTCTTCATTGTGGATTGACGGGCGCAATCTGACAGAGATGCATTGATTAGTCTCTCGTGAGCCTTGAACGCAAGCGGTGACTTGGTCTCTTGCAAAATAGAGTAAAGTTCGGCTTGTCTTCCATCTTTTTGGTGTTAGTGGGTGTAATCGCAAACATTTATAATTATTGCAATACTAGGATAATTTTCATACAATTGGTGCATAATTACTAACTTTTGGCCGCAATATTTAGATAAGGTGGCATAAATAACTTGTATTTCTACAAGTTATCATTAAGCTCTGGATCGATTGTCGCATGCGCTGTCATTGCGTTGATTAATCTATTCATTCCTGAATGATGGGTGCAATGCAATGTAGATGCGTTAATCTTTCTCTCTTGAGCCATGAGCGCATACGATGACTGGATATCCTACAAAACAGACTTGAGATATCCTTTTCTACCATCACAATTGTGTTAGTAGGTGTATTGATGATAATTTATAATTATTGTATTTCTTTGCCAATTTTCATACAATTGACGTAACTTTCCTCTCTTTTGGCCGCAACATCTATATAAGGCAATAAAAATAACTTGTATTTCTACAAGTTATCACACCCCCAAATTTAGATATATGTTTGTCCTCAAGCATATCTTCGACTAAGGCAATAAAGCTCGATTCCTTTCCTATATTTTTGTATCGATTGGTTGCTCTGAATGCTCTGCTTAGGCACATTACTTAACAACGCAATTCCTTCTATCCTTGCTAATTCATAGCAAAGCCCTAATTTATTCTTCTATACTACAAATTTCTGCTAAAAAAATGTTTTTCTAGTTTTAAAAAGAATGTTTACCTCTTCTTTATCAAAACAACTCGATGCGTCTGTATGTGGTGGTCAAATTTTGCGTCATTCATTAGAGATTGTTGATCATGGTTACACTCTTCCTTTTGGCTTGTTCCCACGGGTGTCATGCGAACATCCAACCACGGTTGTGTGCCAATTTCAACTTTAACTCATGAATTTCAAAGGAGTTGTCTCTTGCATTCTTTTATTTTCTTTTGCATTTTTCTCTTTTCATATTGCGTTGTTCTTGGAAACCTACCTTCATTTTGGCTTGCTCCCACGGGTGTCATGTGAACATCCAATTACGAGCAAGTTCCTTTCACAACTTACTCTTATCAGGTTGGGAATGTTTTTGGGGTTTTCCCTTGCACTGACATTGGAGTTGATATGAATATATATATATATATATTAAATGAAAAATGAACGCATTTTTCTTAATGACCGCATAATCTTGATCTCATCTACTCAGACCTTTCCTACTCCCAAATTTAGAGATGTGCAAGGTTCTCATTGCGTTGTTTGGACAGAATAGACAAACACCTAGAAAAAATTTCAAAAATAAGGTTTGAGCAGAATTTTGAAGGGCAAAAAGTAAAGTATTGCTAAGCTACGAATTAACTAAGTGTTAGTTAGAATTTACAAAGTATGGGAAATTTTTCTAAGTGAATGCATATTATACATCATGGCAGTTCAATGAATAATGCAAAAGTAAAGATCAAGAACATTACAAATATTGACAAAAGATGATAAAGAAAAAGGCACAGGCAAAAAGAAGAGAATTACTACTTAGTTGTATTGAATATTGACTAAGTATACAAATAATTAAAAATAACGCAATACAAAAATTGCTGCCTGTACAAAGAATCAAAGAATTTCTTTAACTCAGAAAAATAATGAACTGAATTTATCTTTTGAATCTGATTCATATGGGTGCACGATCAAAAGTTAACACCGCGCTTCCATTAACGCAAATACATTTTTGCTGAGGACGGGCAATAACGCATACATATCCGTAACACACCCCTTAACTAAACACATTTCTGGAGGATCAGGCACACGGTATTTCTACTAGCGCAAAACTACCTCGACATAGTGCATTTTGCTAAGGACGGGCAAAGGACACACATGCGTGCAACACCACTCAACACAATGCAGTTGAGTGTAATGGATGCAAGATGTCTCTTATTGTCCCTCAATACACCCATCATTGCATTACATACCACTTTTTTCCTGTTCACTTCATCAATTATGCAAGTCGAAAAGACTTTGCGATGTTCAATGTTTCATCCAGTCATTCACAAAATTTAAAAACAACGCTACTAATGCATACAAATTAAAGAAATTAAATATGACATGGAAATACTCAACTAAATTGAATTGAAGGTAAATACAGAAAGCATTAAAAGCTAATTCTAATAAGCAGTAAATAACGCAATTTAGAAAGCAGTAAAGGAAAGTTGTAAATAAAGCAAGTAAACATAGATAGGGGTGCTGATTGAAAAAAAAAAAGTTCTCAGAATTACCGCAATCTCATCCCCTGCAAGTGGTTAATCCTGCTTGCCCAAGACAATGGTATCCATGCGTCAATCTATGTCACCTTTGTAGTAAGGCTTAATCCGTTGACCATTGACTTTGAACGCGTTGTTTCCATCCAAGGTTGTTAGTTCCACTACACTGTGGGGAGAGATAGTCTTGATTTTGAATGGCCCAGACCAACGAGACTTAAATTTCCCTGGAAACAATCGCAAACGTGAGTTAAAGAGTAATACCTGTTGAACTTCGACGAATGTCCGGTCATTTATTCTGTCGTCATGCCACTTCTTAGTTTTCTCCTTATAGATTTTGGCATTTTCATAGGCATCCCTTCGCCATTCGACCAGCTGGTTCAGTTGCATCTTCCGGGCTTTCCCCGCACTTGCTAAATCAAACTTCAGCTTCTTGCATGCCCACATTGCCTTATGTTCCAACTCGAGCGATAGATGACAAGCTTTTCCAAAGACCAGGGCATACGGGGACATGCCAATTGATGTTTTATAAGAAGTTCTGTATGCCCATAGCACTTCATCAAGCTTGGGTGACCAATCCTTCTTGGAAGTATTGACTACCTTCTCCAAGATAGTTTTGATCTCTCGGTTAGAAATCTCTGCTTGCCCATTAGTTTATGGGTGATAAGCAGTTGCAACTCGATGGTTGATGTTAAATTTAGTCAACAGGTTGGTGATTATGCGGTTGATAAAGTGAGAGCCCTCATCGCTGATTAAGGCCCGTGGTGTCCCATATCGAGCAAAAATATTCTTCTTAAGAAACTTCGCCATTGTGGCCGCATCATTCTTAGCACATGCGATGGCCTCAACCCATTTTGATACGTAATTAACCATGATCAGGATATAGTGATGACCTTCTGATGGTGGAAATGGGGCCCATGAAGTCAATTCCCCAAACATCGAATAACTCAACCTCTAAGATTTACATTAATGACATTTCATTTCTTTTAGACATATTCCCCATTCTCTGACATTTGTTCCATTGCACAACGTGGGCATGGGCATCCTTAAACAGTGTTGGCCAGAAATAGCCACACTGTAGGACCTTTGGGGCAATCCGTTGCCCCTAAAAATGTCCTCCATAAGGGGACTCATGACAAAGATCTAGAATGTGCTTGACTTCATGCTCAGGAATGCATCGACGTAGAATATCATCAGGTCCAAGTTGATACAGGAATGGGTCGTCCAAGAAATAAAATTTGACGTCGTGTTCTAGCTTCTTCTTCTGCTGGTAAGTATAGTCATCTGGTATTTGACCGCAAACAATGAAGTTCACAATGTCCGCATACCAGGGAACATTAATATCTACTGACATCAACAACCATCGGGGAATCTTTCCTCAATATCTTTTTCTTTCCCTTGAACCTCGTAGTTCTCCAATCTTGACAAATGATCAACGACTTGGTTCTCTTGCAGGAGTAACACCCACTGTAAGCCTTGGTTTCGCATCCTTCTTTGTCATCAGATATTTGATCATAGAGTGATCCGTATACACCACAACGTTTGTTCCGATTAAGTACTGACGAAATTTCTCCAGTGCAAATACCACTGCGAGCATTTTCTTCTCCGTAGCTGTATAGTTCTCCTACGCATTATTCAATGTTTTGCTCGCATAATAGATAGGATGCAATACCTTGTCCTTGCACCGACTAAACATTGCGCCCACTGCATAACCGCTAGCATCGCACATCAACGCAAATGGTTGCGTCCAGTCCGACGAAACCAGGATTGGTGCGGTGATGAGCGCATCTTTCAATGGGTTGAATGCTTTGGTGCATGCATCATCAAAATTATATTCTCGGTCAGCTTCAAGGAGCACACTTAGGAGCCTTGAGATTTTTGACGATGTATAGGCTAACACTGAGATGTATGATGTTCTATGCTCGAATGATGCGATACTACTTCTAGATATGCGTTAAGCATGGATGTTCATGTAGTATGCCATGCGTTGTCACAAGTTTCCTTATGATGGAACCAAGTGTAATTCCACCGCAAGTTTCGAGGTCGAACACAGAGACTAATTTAGGTTATTGTGAGATGATCATGATATATATGACTAGGTTTTTCAATCTTAAAAGGTGTGTTTGTGCAAGTATTAAAATTACGGTCAAGTAAAGTAAAGCAATAAAAATGTGATAATAAGATGAAATACAGTAAACCTAAGCTAGATGATACAAGATGTTGGGGTTAAGGCTTGCTGCAAAGGTTATGCAAAGAATGTGGAATGCAGAGACAATTCTTATGAACAAAACAGAAAGAAAATGACAATTAATATAAACAATACAAGTTCTCAATTGCATTAAAGCTATAAATACTGTTCTGCTCTTCTCTTGGCATACACCTTTCAGTGATCGGCCACGCTCCCACATGTCTGTGGTGAAATAGAGACTAACGTAATAAACGCAAGGTTTCTTCCATATCTGGATGTACTACTCACTTTAGTTATCGCATTCTTCTGACCTTCTCTCGATAGATCAGAATAGCATCTTTACTTCTGCTCTCACAGGTGAAGATGTCGTCTAACATGCCTTAGCTAAATGCATTTTATATCATTAACACAGATTAAGTCCTTTTTTAATTCATATTAACCATCAAGAAATTAAGAAAATATCATGGACAAAGTGATTAACGAAAATACACAGAGAATGGAATATGAAAGCTATCGAAACATTTAATATCTCTATTAAGCGTTTGATACATGGTGTGTGAATGAAGAGATAAAGAGACAGTGACATACAATGATGAAGAGACTGAACAGATACAAACAAGTACCAATGTCTTGGCACAGATTTGATGGATATCTACTTGCCGGATAGGATGGATTTGATGGTAGGAAGAGCTTCCCTCTCAGGCTTGCTCCACTGGTAGCAGAGATCTATGCACAGAGCTTCTGATCGGATGTATGGCAGGTTGGATCTGAGATTCACTTCTCGGCCTTATCTCGTCTTCTTCCCATATTTCATCACTTAAGCACTCAGCTCAGCCTTTTCTCTCAACAATTTAGCAGCACTTAGCCCCGTATCAAGTAGCATAAATTTTCTCTGAAATCTATAGGGTATTTATAGGTGCAGACCTTTGACTCTGATCTTGTCGTCCTCACTAATGGTTATGGTAATTCCGAAGATGGAGGGATATTATTCCTTTTTTTATGCAATCAGACTGCCAATTCTACACAACTGTTAGTTGTACACATGTCTCAATCCTCCGCTTTTGCATTGCACAGTTGCATCTTTCGATCGTAAATTTGCATGCAGTGTTGTTTTTATTACCGCATGCGGTCGAAATACAGTTCTTGATTGACTGTCGCATTGTGCCATCATTGCGGTAATCGTCTCTTTATTGTTAACTGACGGGTACAATGTGATAGAGATGCGTTGATCAGTTTCTCGTGAACCTTGAGCACAAGCGGTGACTTGGTTTCCTGCAAAACAGAGTAAAATTCGGCTTGTCTTCCATCTTTATGGTGTTAGTGGGTGTAATTGTGAACATTTATAATTATTGTAATTCTAGGCTAATTTTCATACAATCGGTGCATATTCACTAACTTTTGGCCACAATATCTAGATGAAGTGGCATAAATAACTTGTATTTCTACACGTTATCACACCCCCAAATTTAGATATATGCTTGTCCTCAAGTATATCTTCTACTAAGGCCATCATGCTCAATTCCTATCCTATATTTTTGTGACAATTGGTTGCTCTGAATGTTACACTTAGGCACATTACTTAACCTCACAATTTCCTTCTATCCTTGCTAATTCTTAGCAAGCCCTACTTTATTCTTCTATGTAAAAAATTTTTCTCCAAGATGCTTTTCTAGTTTTCAAAATAGGATGTTTATCTCTTCTTTTTCAAAACAACTTGATGTATTTATATGCGGTGAGCAAAAACTTTGCGTCATTTATTTTACTTAGATTCTATTGATCATGGTTACACTCTTCGTTTTGACATATTCCCATGGGTGTCATGCGGACATCCAACTACGGTTGTGTGCCAATTTCAACTTTACTCATGATATTCAGAGGAGTTATCTCTTGCATTCTTTTATTATTTTTTTCTATATATATTTTTTTCTGCATTGTTCTTGGAAACCCACCTTCGTTTTGGCTTGCTCCTACGGGTGTCATACAAACATCCAACTACGAGCAGGTTCCTTTCACAACTAAACTCTTATCAGGTTGGGAACAATTTTGTAGTTTTTCCTTACATTGACATTGGAGTTTTGCATAATTTTTTTTTTTTATTTTTTTGGTATATGAAAATGGACGCATTTTCTTAAATACTGCATATTCTTGATCTCATCTGCTCAGACCTTCCCCACCCCCAAATTTAAAGATGAGCAAGGTTCTCATTGCGTCGTTTGGGTAGACTAGACAAACACTTAGAAGAAAGTTTCAAAAAGAAGGTTTGAGCAGAACTTTGAAAGATAAAAGGTAAAGTACTGCTAACTAAGAATTAACTAAGTGTTATTTAGAAATTACTAAGTATAAGAAATGCTTTTAAGTATAAACATATAATACATCATAGCAACACAATGAAGATTGTAAAAATAAAAGATTAAGAATGTCACAAAAATTAATCGAGGGAAGATAAAGAGAAAGAAAAAAGCAAAAAAGTGGAGTAAATCATGTAATCTAATTGTATTAAATATTAACAAAGTATACAAATAAAGTACAAATGAACGCATTACAAAAATTTTCTATTGCGTGTACAAGAGTAAAAAAAAATTTGATTAACTTACAAAATAAAAAATGGATTGAATACAAAGTAAAGAATGGCCGCATAAAAAAATAGTATTGGAAGAAAGTGTAAACATTAAGGTTGAGGAGCAGAGGATCCGTCGGAGGCTGTTAAGGTTGTGTAACAGAAGCGTCATCAAACAATAAGTGTTGCCTTAGATGCGGAGACTCCATCAGACCATGCAGATATGCGGTAAGGAAATTAAAATACTCTTAATTACGCTGTCTTTGGTGTAGGAAGATCTTATGCTCACTGCCCTGCATATTGATGAGCGCCTCCCTTGAAGTCGCAACACTGTGTTGAATCTCATCAATGCGCTCCATTAGTACCTCAAATCGTTGATTGAAGAAGGGATGTTGTTGAGAGACAAGCTCTTTCTATTGAGAGAAGAGGGTTTTCATTTCAGCTAACTCAATAGCCATGAAGGTGAAGGATAGTTGTGCCTGCGATGTCTCGCCAGCATCGTTTTGGGGTTGGGCAGAGGTGCCTTCACCCAAATCATGTGGGTCATCAATATGCGACAGTGGAATGGTGGGTTGCGGTGATGAAGCTGTTGGTGTAGATGGGGCTACTGGGTGAACAACAGGAGAGTTGGGGACAAGAAGAAAGTTTGTAAAATGCTCGTGTAAGGGAGAAGAGGGTTACGCTGGCGGGTCGGAGGGCTTGGAGGCCGGATGAATAAAGGAAGAGGGTCCATAGGTTCCGGATTTTGCGTTGGTGATTCTTGGACCTTTTCTTCGCTCTCTTTTGGGCCTTGGCTCTTGAGGCGCATTCAAATCGATCGTAGGCCTCTTTGCTGGCAGCTCGAGGCAGTCTGGGGAATCTTTTAGAAGCAACCTCAAAATTTTGATGTTGATGAGGCCGTGGACTTCTAGCATGGGCTCTTCATCAATGCCTACACCCATAGTTAGGCATTAACTTCAAACGATCCATGAGAAGAAGTACTGCCCCCGTATATACCCCACCAATACTCTGATCTGCCTTGCGATCAACTGCCCCATGTCGATAGGAATGCCAAGAGCGATGCTGTATGCGACCATTACCCAATCCCTTGATACAGTTCTATCGTGCATTGTTGGGATCAGTCGCTTCTTGACCTGATAAATCCAGAGCCTTCCCTCCTGAATCAAGGATTGGACTCTAGGGTGCGGATGCTATTAAGTGAAACCAACCATCTTGTGCCCGGTTGCGTTAATACCCTCAGTGCGTCTGCCATCTTTTCTTCTGTAGGATCATCAATAATCTTGTTCCCTGGTGCATCAGAGTTGTCCTTCATCTGATAAATTTCATTGATGTCCTTCGCGCTGAAGTATACTGTTTCTCTCTTAAAGGTCACCGCATTTATATCTCCATGTAGCCACCCACGGTAAAAGATTCGCACTACCTGAGGCACTATGATGGATGGGCACTGGAAGATTGTGTCCCACCCATGTTCCATAATTACGCTCGTGACGAGGTCAGGTAGTGGATTTGGCGTAGGAAAGAAGCCCATCTCGATCAACATATCATCGTTCTCCTTTTTCTTTGATGATCGCTTCCTAGTCACTGTGGGTTCGCTGCTTTCTGCTATAGCCTTGCCTTTTGCCAACGCAAGGCAGGCTGCTTGCCTTAGTCTCTTTTCCCGCTCCTTGTGCTGTTCTTTTTTCTTGCGCTCAGCGAGTTCTTTGCCCTTGCTCTTATATAAGCGCCTCTTGTTGGCTTCGCACTTCATCCTTTTCTCTTCCAACAATAATCTGTCCTCTTGTTCTTTCTTCCTCCTCTCTTCTTCTTCTTCTTCTCTTTCTTCTCTTGCAAACTCCTCTTCAAATTGCTCAGAGGCCAGCAATAGGTGCTGTTCCTCCTCGCGCTTCTAAATCCCTTCAATTCTGGCAAGCTCATTGTTGCTTCGCATCTCTTTGAATTCCAATCTTCTTCTTCTATTTCCCTCTGCAATGATGAGCTTGCCTCTCACCATCTTTTCTTGCTTCTTTTCTTCTTTTTTTCTTTTTCTCTCTTCCTCTTCCAATGCCAAAATTAATCTTTGAGGGTCAATGTTGGACCCTTGTGGCGCATTCTCCCTGTGACGCCGCATTAGGAGGGTTCCTTCTGTTTCTTCTCTTTCATCCATCGCAACCAATTGCTTTTCTTTAGATTGCGTTGGTTCCATCAACTGCACCGTTTCCCCCCTATCCTCCCTTACGGAGGTTGATTCTCCATCCTTCTCAGGGCTCGCAGCCCTCTACCTTGTTTCTTATTCTTTTCTTAGGCACCTCTCTTCATGTCGGCGCAATTTTCTCTCTTCTTTCTCCTTCTTGGCCTCTTCATTTTCATCATCATCCTTTTTCTCTTTGTTCTTTCTTTCCTTGCGATGATGTGAAGATTTTGCCTCTCCCTTCTTTCCCTTGCTCTTCTTCTTCTTCTTTTTCTTCTCAGCCCCTTCTGGTTGCGTATCCCATGCAACCTTCTCCATCGCAATGTCAGGGGTCTCCAATGCAACCTCAGCTTCCTTGGCCTCCTCAATTACAATCTCTTCTTCTTCTCTTTCCTTGATCGCAATCTCTTCTTCTTCTCTTCTTGGAGGTCTGTCATAGGCTTCTGTGATGACAGTTGTCTCTTAAGTCTCTGGGACCAAAACATCATTCCCCTTTCTTCTTCTTCAACCACCACTACTCCATCCTTCACTACTCCATCTGGCACTACCACCGCCTCCTCCTCCATAGGCAGTGGTTGGTTTACAACCCCTACCTCTGGTAGTCCACCTTCTTGCTCCAAGGTACTCAGGATGATGCTAAACACCTCTGTATTATCGTGTCTCTTCCATTCACTTTCAGTGGAGACGGTAGGTGTTGGCATAGGCATGCTCTCGGTGTTTCCTCCTCTCTTGAACATAGGAGGCCTAATAGCCAAAGGACTTCACCGAGCTCTCTCGGTGAGTCTAGGGACAGTGTGGGCTTGGGCGGCAATCCTGCGACTGGAAACCAGGAATGTTGCCTCTCGCATTGCTACTTGTTCAGGGGTGAAAGGTGAAGCAGATTGGTTTGGGGTTTGGTCAGCCATGGATACGAGCTTGAAAAGGACTAGTAAAAAGCTTAAGTTACTGGGGGAAGACGAAAGAGATTGGTGCAAGACACTTAGGGTTTCTGGTTTGCCAAAGTGAGGTAAAGAGTTTCCAACGAAGGAGAAGGCCGTATTTATAGGTTGGGCCGTGGTGGGGCCCAACGCGATTTTTTCGACGACAGGCCTCGAGCAGCTCAACAGACGCGTTGTTCCACCTCCCTTATTTATGGAATTTCAGATAAAGCTGTCCTTTCGTCTGCCAAGTCATAATTGCTTGGGGATACAAATCGATTGGACTTCCCCCCAAATTGCCAAAAGGATTTTTATTCAATATTTTATTTGAATGGACGCATGATAAAGAATAACGCATTGTGCTCACCAACACAACTGTATTTTCGCAGAGGACTGGTAACAGTGCATATATCCCCAACACACCCCTTAACCAATGCATTTCTGGAGGATATCTCAACATAGTGCATTTGGCTAAGGACAGGCAAAGGACATATGCGAGCGCAACACACCCCTCAACTTAATATAGTTGAGTTAAGTGAACGCAAAGCATTCCTTATTGGTTTGAGATGCGTCCATTGTCGCCTTGCTTTCTTGTTGTTAATTTTTTTTTATTATTTTTATTAAATATTCTTCATCAACGCAAGTGCTGTGACTTGCAGTAATAAATTTTCTCTTTATTACTCAATCATTCACTATTTAAAGTTCATCGCATTAATTATAGAAAAAGTCAAGGAATTTAAGATGAGACATAATTAAATGTAAAGAAATAAATGAGGAAATAAATTCATAAAGTCAAAATTGAATTAGATGAAAAATTGAAGACAGAATACATAATTTAAAGAGACAGAAATTCAGTACAACATTAAACATAGTATTGAGATATGGACCAAAAATTGCGTTGTCCTGAGTGATCGCAATCCACGTCTCCGCAAGCGATCAGGCTTGCCTGCTCAATGTCTTAAGGACATTGCTCCTTCCCTATAGATCCTAGGGCTTCTGAATTGCTGGGCAATGTTCCTGGTGTTCGACTTCTTAGCTCAGAGGCCGCTGGCTCACTTGGATCTCCAGATTCCTTATAGAAGACGCTTATGCTTGTATCACTGCATCGTTTTTATCCATATATTGCTTCAGCAGCATCTCTAATGAGCCTTCCGAGGTGTTAGATGTTGATGGTTGCTGGTTATGCGGTCTTGATTTCCCTTGATTGTGGTGAAAAAGAGGATTCCCTTTACTGCACATTTGATGGTTAATCGGCCCCCGTAGGTTGGGATTACCTCCCCAACCAAAGTTGGGATGGTTCCTCTAGCCTGGATTATAGGTATTGCTGAAGGGTTTGTTCTGGATAGCGCACACTTGCTGAAGGTTCAATGGGCACACGTCAACTCCGTGAGCCCCTCCACAATTGACGCAACTGATTGCGACCAATTGAACTAGTGCAGTGGGTTGTGCTGATTATGGAGCAATGGCTCCTAGGTTAATTGCCATTGACTGGATGATCGAGGTCACTATGGCCATCTATGCGGCCAACGTGGTCATTGTCTCCGCGGGGACAATGGCTGTTTCATTTTTCCTTCTATTAGTGCCTCTGCCTCCATAACCATCGTCGATTCAGTCATCAATATTCCGCAAGATGCGGTCGAGGATGACTTTAGCCTCTGTGTCTGTCTTATCCATAAAACCTTCTGTCACGAAGGCATCAGCAACCGCCTACGTTGCTCTGTTCAAACCACTGTAAAATGTTTCCATCAAGACGCAATCAGGGATCCCGATATGCGGGCAGTTTTCACCAGTCTTCTGAATCCCACCCAGGCGGTGCTCAGGGTCTTATTCTTCTTCTTTTAAAAGTTCAACACGTCCTTTCGTCGACTTGCATTGATGGCAGGTGGAGTAACTTCTTCATGAACCGCTCCACCAGTTGCTCCCATGAAGTGATCTCATTTGGCTCCAGTGAGTAAGCCCACCTCTTAGCCTCATCCCTCAAGGTGTAAGGGAACAGATACAGTCATATTTTCTGGGGTCATGCTAGGTAAGGAAAGATTGTCGCACATGTCGATTTTCACCTTTTAGACCTCCAAACTGCTCGACGTTTTGAATCATCTGCAGAATGACTGGCTTAATCTCGAAACGCGTGTTCTCTTCCACAATCGGGCTCGAGATTCCAAGCGAAAAAGCATACAAATTGGGTGCCGCATAATTATGCATTGGGATGTTGCGATCAGCAACCAGGAAGATAGGATTCTAAGCCGGTCGAACAGCCCCTTGATTTGCAACTGGTACCGCATTGTCATTGTTGTCCGCCATGCTAGTTGCCTTCTTTCGCCTAATTCGGTTCTGATGTGCCCTTGTACGAAAAGTACGCTCGATCTTAGGGTCAGCTTCGAATTCCGGTTCAGCACCAAAACTTATAAACCGTTGGGATGCTCTCCACGTTAAACAGCCAGTACAATAAGATCTGTCCTGCAAAATACCGAAATCATACTCAAACAATAAATCGTTAACCAGTCCCTGACAACGGCGCCATAAACTTGATGATGATGTATAGGCTAACACTAGGATGTATGATGTTCTATGCTCGAATGATGTGATACTACTTCTAGATATGCGTTAAGCATGGATGTTCACGTAGTATGCCATGCGTTGTCACAAGTTTCCTTACGATGGAACCAAGTGTAATTCCACCGCAAGTTTCTCGGTGTGATCTGAGATCAAACACAGGGACTGTTTTAGGTTATTGTGAGATGTTCATGATATATGCGACCAGGTTTTTCAATCTTTAAAGGTATGTTTGTACAAGTATTAAAATTGCGGTCAAGTAAAGTAAAGTAGTAAAAATGCGATAATAAGATGAAATACAGTAAACCTAACTAGATGACACAAGATACAGGCTCATGATACAAGATGCTGGGGTCAAGGCTGGCTGCGAAGGTTATGCAAAGAACGTGGAATGCGGCGACAAGTCTTATGAACAGAATAGAAAGAAAAAGACAATTAATATATACAACACAAGTTCTCAATTGCATTGAAGCTACAAATACTGTTCTGCTCTTTTCTTGGCGTACACCTTTTAGTGATCGGCCGCGCTCCCACATGTCTTTGGTGAAACAGAGACTGAAGTAATAAACGTAAGGTTGCTTCCATGTCTGGAAATACTACTCGCTTTAGTTAACGCATTCTTCTAACCTTCTCTCAATAGATCAGAATGGCATCTTCACTTCTACTCTCAGAGGTGAAGATGCCGTCTAGCTTGCCTTAGCTAAACGCATTTTATATCTTTAACACAGATTAAGTTCTTGGTTAATTCATTTTAACTATCAGGAAATTAAGAAAACATCATGGAGAAAGTGATTAACGAGTGAACGAAAATAGACAGAGAATGGAATATGAAAGCTATCGAAACATTTAATCTCTATTAAGCGTTTGATACATGGTGTGTGAATGAAGAAATAAAGAGACAGTGAAATACAACAATGAAGAGACAGAATAGATACAAACAAGTGCCAATGTCTTGGCACAGATTCGATGGAGATCTGCTTGCCGAATAGGATGGATTTGATGGTAGGAAGAGCTTCCCTCTCAGGCTTGCTCCATCGATAGCAGAGATCTATGCACAGAGCATCTGATTGAGTGTATGTCAAGTTAGATCTGAGATTCACCTCTCGACCTTCTCTCGTCTTCTTCCCATATTTCTTCACTTAAGCACTCAGCTCAGCCTTTTCTCTCAACAATTTAGCAGCACTTAGCCCCGTATCAAGTAGCATAAATTTTCTTTGAAATCTATGGGGTATTTATAGGTGCAGGCCTTTGACTCCGACCTTGTGGTGCCCACTAATGGTTATGGTAATTCCGAAGATGGAAGGATATTATTCCTTCTGTTATGCAATCAGACCGTCAATTCTGCACAATCGTTAGTTGTACACATATCTTATTCCTCTGCTTTTGCATTGCACAGCTGCATCTTTCGATCGTGAATTCATATGTGGTGTTTTTTTTATTACCGCCTGTGGTCGAAATACAGTTCTGGATCGACTATCGCATTGCACCGTCATTGCGGTAATCGTCTCTTTATTGTTATTGACGGGCGCAATGTGATAGAGATGCGTTGATCAGTTTCTCGTGAACCTTGAGCGCAAACGATGACTTGGTTTCCTACAAAACAGAGTAAAATTTGGCTTGTCTTCCATCTTTATGGTGTTAGTGGGTGTAATTGCGAACATTTATAATTATTATAATTCTAGGCTAATTTTCATACAATCGGTGCATATTCACTAATTGTTGGCCACAATATCTAGATAAGGTGGCATAAATAACTTGTATTTCTACAAGTTATCAGCGATCTGGGAGAAGTTGCGAATAAATCTTCTATAAAACCCAGCGTTTCCCAGAAAGCTCCTAAGTGTTTTCACGTTCATTGGTGGAGGTGGCTTGGAAATTGCTTCGATTTTCCCCTGATCATAAAGTGCCAGAACAATCCCTTCTTCAACCATAAAGTGGCATTTTTCCCAGTTCAGAACAAGATTCGTTGCCACACATCTCTTCAAGACTTTCTCGAGGTTAGCTAAACAAGAGTCATAATTATTGCCGAAAACTGAAAAATCATCTATGAATATCTTGACTGACTCTTCCAAGTAATCTAAAAAGATTGCCATCATACAGCGTTGGAAAGTGACTGGCACATTGCAGAGTCCAAATGGTATGCGTCAGAATGCAAACGTACCAAATGGGCACGTAAAGGTTGTCATGTCTTGATCCTTCGGCGCAATTGCTATTTGGTTGTACCCTGAATAGCCATCAAGAAAACAAAAGAATTCATTCCCAGCAAGTCTGTCTAACATCTGATCAATGAACGAGAGTGGGAAGTTGTCCTTTTTCGTGGCAAAATTTAACTTACGATAATCCATGCAGATTCTCCACCTCGTAGTCGTTCTTGTGGGAATTAATTCATTCTTGTCATTAGTGATGACTGTCATCCCCCCTTTCTTCAGAACACACTGCACTAGTCTCACTCAGCTGCTATCATATATTGGGTAGATGACACCTGCGTCCAGCCACTTCACTATTTCCTTCTTCATTACTTCCCTCATGGCAGGGTTCAAGCGTCATTGCCTTTCTATCGATCCTGTCTTTCCTTCTTCCAGATGAATCTTGTGCATGCAGTATGAGGGACTGATTCCTTGAATGTCTGCCAAGGTCCATCCTAAAGCCTTTTCATTATTTCTCAGGATCTATATAAGTGCATCTTCTTTCTCCTTACTCAGCGAAGCATAAATGATAACCGGTAACGTGTTGTTACCTCCTAAGTAGCATACTTGAGGTGCACAGGCAACGACTTTAACTCTTGCACAGATGGTTCTTCCAAAGATGGCGTAGTGCGTTGTGAAGTTCATTCAGATAACTTGAGTGGTTCAAATTTTGATTCAACGTAAATTGCAGTGCAATCCTCCTTCAACATTGCGCCGATTCCAAAATCTTCTTCCTCCAGCTCCTCTAGGGGCTCGTGTCAAGGTTCTTCCCGCAGTTCCTCAATATATGGGCAGTTCTCCACATCACTTGGGTACTTCAACGCATTGAAAACGTTGAACTTCACTTCTTGATCGTCAACTCTGATGGTGAGTTCTCCTTTTTGCACATCGATCAGCGCTTACCCTATTGTGAGAAATGGGCGACCCAAGATGATAGGTACTTCTCTGTCAGCTTCATAATCCAATATGATAAAGTCCGTCGGGAAGATAAACTTATCCACTTGCACGAGTACATCCTCTATCTTGCCCTCAGGATGCGTTATCGATCTATCAGCCAACTGTAGTGTGATCGTGGTTGGTCTTGCGTTGCCGATATCCAGCTTTTTAAAGATCGATAAAGGCATTAAATTTATGCTCGCCCCTAAATTTCACAGCGTGTCCCGACCTTTTTCCCTCCTATTGATCAGGGCAATGTGAAACTCCTAGGATCTTTCATTTTGGTGGGGATATTGTTTTGAAACAGTGCACTACATTCATACGTTAGCGCAACCATTTCATTTTCCTCGATCTTTGTTTTATTAGCAAGAATATCCTTGAGAAATTTTACATAGCTCGGCATCTGTTCCAGAGCTTTGATTAAGGGAATATTGATGTGTAGTTTTCGGAGAACGTACAGGAACCTCTGGAATTGCTTGCTATCATTTTTCTTCTTTAGCCTAGAGGGGAAAGGTGGAGGATCCCGCCTTACCTCTTGTTTAGTTGACTGTTTTTTTAGGTCCTGTTCTTGCTGTGTTTCGTTAGTTGGAGGTTGCATTGATTCAGAATTCAAGTCTTGAGGAGCTTCATCTTTTATAGGTGTACTTACTCCTGAGCTGATAATTTTTCCACTACTGGTTGACTGGTCATTATCGACAGTTAGATCTACTAGCCTTGTTGTTTGATCTGGTACTGGTAGCGCAGGGGCTGTTGTTTTACCACTCCTCAATGTCACTGCATGACGTTGCTCTTTACCTCGTGGCCCCGATGCTCCTGAACTGCTAGGCAGGATACCAGGCATTTTATTTTTCAACTCAATTGCAAGCTATTCAATCTGCTCTTCCAAATCTCTAAGGGAGTCAACTTGCGATTGTCTAATTGTCTCATTATTTTCGATATAATGCTTCAGTGAATTCTCTAGAGACGAGGTACTGCAAGAGGTATCATACAATAACGGTTGGTCATAGGGTGGTATACTTTGAGAGTTACTTGGGCTATAGTTCAGATTAATGAAGACCAGAGGGTTGCCTCAATCCCCTTGATAACTATTCTGATAGAAATCATGGCTCATTTGGTTGTGATTCCCATCCCAACCTAAAGTTGGGTGATCCCACCAACCAGAGTTGTAGATGTTGCCAAATAACTCATTATAGACGGAATATACGGCCTGTTGATTCCACGGGCAGACTTCTGCTGGATGTCCCTCCCCACATTGAACTCAATTCATTGCGGCCACGTGCGTCAATTCATTAAATTGCGCTGAACCTCGAGAGAGATTTCTCTGCTGATTAGCCATCGTCTGAAGAAGTGTGATCATCGTGGTCATTTGATCTATCAGTGTGCTCATTGTATCAGTTGACACATCAGCACTTTCTACTCTTTCTTGCTCTAGACCACTTTCCTAAATCTCGGTATCAATCCACTCATCAGAATGTCATGAGATGCGATCTAATATGCTCTTGGCTTCTGTATATGATCTGTCCATTAATCCACCTGCTGTGGAGGCATCAGCAACTTTGAGAGTGAGAAAAGGGGAGAGAGCGAGAGCCACGAGAGCAGAACCAGCGAGAAAGATGGAGAGAGCGAGAGCCACAAGAGTGGAGAGAGCGAGATTGAACAAACGGACGCATTTTAAAGGGGCTAGACGCGTTCATTAATAATTTGGATATTTAATTCGAAAATTAAGTTGTTGATGTGGAAAAGGGAGATTTCATGCAGGAAGACTTAAGAAAGTAGTGTACGGCTAAGATTACATGCAAATTAAGGTAATTTTGGTGGCAAACTCAGAATTAGACAACTCAAAGCTCAATTAGCCCAAGTTAGCGTGGGTAACTTAAGGAAAAGCCATTTGTATGGTGAGTTGTCGCATAGAAAGGAGCTGGGTACAGCTATAAATAGAAGGCCCGGCAAACTCATTCCAAAACAAATTCCAGTAGTAAAAATCCTATAGAGAGAGTGAGTTTTTAGTGAATAGGCTACCGTTGGTGTGGAAGGAAGGAAATTGGAAGGAGGTGCTGCTCAAATTCCAATTTGG
The DNA here is from genome assembly GCF_027475165.1 of Benincasa hispida. Taxonomy (NCBI): domain Eukaryota; kingdom Viridiplantae; phylum Streptophyta; class Magnoliopsida; order Cucurbitales; family Cucurbitaceae; genus Benincasa; species Benincasa hispida. The sequence continues at coordinate 74,615,249 of NC_143489.1, forward strand.
TCTGAGTAGGGAAGATATTTATGAGTAAATTGCATTAGAAGGATTTGCTGACGTTGAGTGGTTACTATGTGTTGTTTTGATTTATGTATGTATATGTATATATGAGCCTTGTACGTAGAGGGTAATGTCAAATGTGCATGAGTAGGGATGCATGATTTCTGTTGTGATTGCGGTGATATTGCATGTTATATTGTGATAGAAACTAGAATTATACCCGGGATATGGTTAGTATGCTTGAAAAGGGAACTTGACGGGAAAATATGGTCGGCTTTGATCGGCGGAAAATGATAGACGGTGACGACTGGCGGGAAAATAGGGCTAAGTTACCTAAGCATAACTAGCGGGAAAGAAATGGTCGATGTGCACATTGGCGGGAAAATTGGGTATAGGGAAAGTTTCTATAAAATTGTTGTTGTTATGTTGACAGTAGTTGACTGGTATCAGGAAATGATTTCAGCGGCTTGGCTGAGGGAATGAATTTGAGATGATATTAATGTGTTGTTGATTGCATGCTGTTTTCCCCAATAGTTTATTTTTGATAAGCCAAGGTTTCGTTTATAAGAAAATACTCACTGGGCTTATTAGCTCATGTTTTCCAAATGTTTTCTTATATCCCCCCCCCCCCCCCCCAGATAACAAAGCGGAGCGTTCGAAGAGGAGTCCATCACCCACCATCACCAGCTTAGGATTCGGTGTACTCTCGGGGCACGGCTCAGATCATGAATAGAAAGAAAATTTAATTATATGAATAGATAGATAGGGGGAATGTTGTAAACTTATTAAAATTTGTAATAAATATGGGGAGAAATATTGAACATGAGTATTGTCTTAGGATGCTATTAGTTACTCTCACGCTTCTTTCTCGGTCTTGGGGTTTAAGGCTTGGGAGGGGGTGTGACATTAGCCTTACCCGGATGGTATTCAATGGTACAGTCATAGTCTTTAATCAGTTCTAGCCATCGCCTCTATCTCAGATTCAGCTCTTTTTGATCAAAGATATACTTCAGGCTCTTATGATCTATGAAAATGTGGCACTTCTCACCGAATAAATAATGTTTCCAGATCTTCAATGCTAAAACAACTTCTGCTAGATCAAGATCATGGGTAGGGTAATTACACTCATGCTTCTTCAACTGCCTTGAAGCATAAGCTATTACCTTCCCTTCCTGCATAAGCACGCAACCTAATCCTTGCCTCAAAGCATCACAATAAATCTCATACTCCTTCCCTGTTACAGGAAATGTCAGAATAGGTGTTGTCACTAATCTCTTCTTCAGCTTCTGGAAACTCTATTCACATTTATCCAACCACTCAAGCTTAGCATTCTTCCTTGTCAAAGCTGTCAAAGGTAATGCTAATTGTGAGAAATCATTAACAAAACGTCTGTAGTATCCGGCCAGACCTAGGAAACTACGTACTTTTGTTGTACTAGCTGGTCTCTCCCAGTTGACAACAACTTCCACTTTTTGCGGATCAACACTAACTTCGTCCGCTGAAACTACATGCCCTAAGAACACTACCTATTTCAACCAGAATTCACATTTGCTGAACTTAGCGTACAACTGTTTATCATGTAGTGTCTGTAGAACAATTCTCAGATGTTCCTTATGGGCTTTCCTATCAATTGAGAAAACTAGTATGTCATCGATGAATACTATCACAAACTGATCTAAGTACTGATGGAAAATCATGTTCATGAGGTCCATGAAAACTGCTGGCGCATTCATTAAACCGAATGGCATCACTAAAAACTCATAGTGCCCATACCTCGTCCTGAATGCTGTCTTAGGAATATCTGATTCCCTACGCTTTAACTGGTGGTAACCTGACCTCAAATCAATCTTAGAGAACAATGCTGCTCCCCTTAACTGGTCAAACAAGTCATCAATGCGTGGTAGAGGATACTTGTTACGTATCGTGACCTTGTTTAACTGCCTATAATCAGTGCATAATCTGAGGGTACCATCTTTCTTCTTCACGAATAACACTAGAGCTCCCCAAGGTGATACACTAGGCCTGATGTATCCCTTGTCAACTAGTTCTTGTAACTGCACCTTCAGCTCCTTAAGCTCGCTCGGAGCCATTCTGTACGGCGCCTGTGAAATAGGTGTTGTTCCTGGTAACAATTCAATAGCGAACTCCACCTCTCTATCAGGTGGCAAACCTGAGAGATCAAGTGGAAAAACATCAAGGAATTCGTGCACTACAGGAACTCTTCTGGTTTCAGCTTTTCTTCCTGCACCTCTACTACGTGTGCAAGAAACACTATGCAACCCTTTCTCAACAACTTCTCAGCTTTCAGAGCTAAAATCAAACTCGTAGGAATAATCTTCCTCTCACCCCTGAAAACCACTTTAGCCAAACCTGGTTTCCTAAAAGTCACTTCCTTTCTATGGCAATCCATAGAAGCATAGTGAGTGAATAAGAAATCAATTCCCAAAATTACATCCAACGCCTGCAACTATAGTGGAAGAAGATCCACAAGCATACTGAGACATTCTACTAAAACCTCACAATCACGCAGCACTTCATTGACTAGTAAAACATCACCAACTTGAGTGTATATAACTAATCCCTCAGATAAAGGCTCTAGCATCCTATTCAGCTTAATTAGAAACATACTAGAAACAAAGGAATACGTAGCACCTGGATCTAATAAAAAACGTGCAGGTACATTACAAATAAAAGCCATACCAGCAATCACGTCTGGTGCATCCTCCGCTTCTTGTTGAGTCATAGCGTAGACTTTTCCCTGCTGCCTAGGTTTCCCCACAACTCCCTTCTGTTTTGCACCGCTGGTGCTTTCTCCTGCAGCTGCTAAGACTCTCGGTTGCTCAACTGTGTGGGACTCAACGCCCTGGTCCCTCTGAACTGCTGCTCTCAGCTATGGACAGTCTCTCTTGAAATGCCCTGACTGTACACACTAGTAACACACACCGGCACCAACAAGACACTGACCCCGATGATTCCTGCCACAACTTGCACATGGGGTTCTCCTGGTTTCACAAGCAACGGACTCCATCCGCGGTCTTGCTGCTAAACTAGCAGACTGACTGGGTGCTTTCTGGCTCTGCCTCTAATAGGCACTACCTGAACTCATCTGCCTTGATGATTGGCCACTAGACCGACACTTAAAGTCTTGACGGCCTCACAATATGTACTGGGATAATACTTGTCTTTGAATATGTCTCTGAAAGTCTGCCAGTCTAACGTACGTGAATCATTGTGCCTTGCTAATATGGATTTCCACCATCCCTCTGCCTCTTTCTGCAGCAGGAATGTGGCCAATCTGACTTTTCGCTCCTCAGGACAACTCATCACATCGAAGCATTCCTCAAGCACTTTTAACCAAACCTCAGCGTCAGCTGGATCTGTGGAACCCTCAAACACTATGGCTTCTAATTTCTTCAGCCGTTCTATTCCATACATCTTTTCTAGATCACGAGGCCCTGCTCTCTCTGGCCTACCTACCTCCTGTGAAAATCTAGAAAACTGCTTGTTTCCTGCTGTGGTCTGAACTCTCGGGTTACTGGTTCCCCTTTCAGATTGACCTTGGGTAGGATCCTGGGTCCCATCTTGATTCTGCCTACGTCGTTTGCTGGTACGTTGTGGCATGACTCATATAACATGTCAACACATCAGATATGCTATAGATACTTAACTCAAATGCATGATACTAAACTTCTACCCACATTATAGTCCCGACTGGACTCACTCTTATCCATACTTGGACCATACTATGCTAGTTCTATCTGAACTGACTCAACGTCTAACTATTTAATTCCTAGATTCTTCTAAGCACTAACTGCTCTATCTCATTTCCCATGGAGCTAACCACTCTGATACTAAGTTGTCACACCCTCTCCCAGACTACTTGCTAGCTTAGTCAGGGAGATGACGTGAAGCCAACAGACATCATCCTCCTCTAACGATACCTATTGACCCTGCTGAATCGTTGAACTTGATAAACATACTAATCTTAGATATAAAATACTTTACAGGTAACACAACAAAGCGGAATCCCTGAAAACCTTTAGACACACATGAAGTGCAGTCCTGACATAACTCTCTTTGGAAAATAACCTGATAGATATATCACTACCAAAAACATATCCAACTGGGGTTTACACAACCACAACATCTAGTGCTTACACAACCATAAACTATCCAGTTCTTACAAAGACATTTATAATATAAACAGACACAATGCACAACTCTACCAATGTATGAAGCTTGATTTGGAAGCTTTTAAGAGAAAACAGACTTTGGCAGTTACCAGGCACCGGGAGCTCGATCTCTACCTGAAAAGTGGGAAAACATTTTGAAATAGTGAGCTACGAATCCCAGTGAGTGACAATTTAAAACTATAAATCCGCAAATCAGAATCACGTGATAAACCTTTAAACGTATAAATCTGTTCACTCAAAGCGTTAAACATAAACGTGTAATGCTAAAAGCTTTCTCAAATGTTCCGCAAGTACGTCATTAAAATCTAGCAAGGCATATCAAGTATATAAAACACTTTAACTAACATGAAAAATCAACGTTGTGTAGGGCACGCCCAGTACAACCAACGTTTACTAGCTCTACGATGTAGTGGAGCTCGCCCAACACTCCCAATAGCATCGTTGTCATGGAGTACATTCAACGTCAACAACGAAATATAACCTGTGTGCACACGGTACCATATAGCCTCGGGCTCAATATCTCAATCATGTAGTCAATAAAAGTCTCATAAAACCATATGAAAACATTAAAACATGCCTGCTTATCTTTATCTTTCGTAAAACTCAAGCTTACTCAGCTTGCTCGTGGAAAACTGAAAATATTTAAACAGTACTTATGCTTGAAACCACATGAAAACATTAAAACATGCCTGCTTATTTTCTACATACTTTATCTTAAATGGTATCGTTTCAAGTACTTTCCAGGAAGTCAATAATCACGTGCTCGTATATAAACCTCATTAGAAAATATAAGCTCAAAACTTATGCTTGAAACCATTCATAGAAATCATGTATCATTCATAAGTTCATATTCAAGCATATAAACCATTTAAGCATAAATTACAGTTTAGAAATCATTTTTGAAATTTGTTTTATCACTCACAGTCTTGGCTAGTTCCCTGGTCTGTAGACTTGGCCTATTTCCTCTTGGCCTGTCAAACAACCGAAACCAAGCATCAGAACTATAAATCGTCTTGTCTTTCCATGCTCATGAATTCTAAATTCTAGAAATACAATCACACTTCACATTTTCTTTCCAGATTTTCCAGATTCAATACCCTAACTTCCAACACTCATAACTTCCTCAATACTTGACAAATATTAATGTACTATATATCAAACTCTTCGTTTTGGAACCCTCTACAACTTACCTGAAGGAATAAAAACGAGATTCCTAACTATTGTATCCAGAAATCCCTCGAACACAGCAAATGCAGATTCGTGCTTCTCTGCTACCCTCTTCCTTCCTCCTGAAATTAAACCTACTTCTAGTCATTTTGGCCCACGAATTCTTCATGAAAGTTATAGGAAATTGAACAAGCTTTCCAACCATACCAATTGAGCTTCTAATCCAACCTGTACACCCCAGAATGTTCGAAAAACCAGAGAAAAGCAGAGATCCTTTTGATTTGCACGAAAATTCTGTACTCTTTTTTCCTTTTCAAAAACCATTAACTTAACATCAAATTTAGCTCAAGCTCCCTTCATGAAACTTGTTGGAAAATAGATTAACTTTCAAGAAAGTCAGGCCTCACCTCTTATTTCTTCTTGTATAGCTCAAACCGACTTAAAAACCTGAGATAGGTAGGTTGAACTCAAATTCTTCAATGGTTGCACTTGCATGAGCTTTTCCTCCCTTCTTCAACCTCCAACCTGCAGCAACTTCTTCTTCCTCTTCCTTCACTCTCTCTCTCTCGAATTTCTTTGAAAATATAATGGGAAATGATGGAGAAATGGGCTGAAATGAGTGGGTTCTCACTTTAAACCCTAAGCACCGAATGGGTTTCCAATTTCTTTCATTTTTTTTCCCTTTTTCCTTTTCCTTTTCCTTTTCTTTTCTTTTCTTTTCTTTCTAAAAATTATTAAAGACAACTTCAACCAAAATCTTTGCCATTTTCTTCAACAATGGAACAACAATAACTTAAATCCAACATCCTACAATGTGTGATAAGAGCAAATAATCCAAGGAAAGTCTTGGGTTTACAAATTCGGTGCCGCATAGTCTCTCATTGGAATGTTGCCGTAAGTAGGAAGAAATATGGAATCTTACGCTGGTTAATTTCCCTTTGATTTCATACGAATGCCTCATTATTATTAGCCATGCTTCTTTCCCAATTAATTCGGTCCTGATGTACTTTCGCGCGAATAATACACCTGATCTTTGGGTCCGCTTAGAATTTCTGGATTACTCTAGCACTCATAAGCTGTTAGACTTCTCTTCGCGTTGAACAACCAGTACAAAGAGATCTTTCCCGAAAAATACCACAAACATTCTCAAACAATAATCATTAACCAATCCCTGGCAACGGCGCCATAAACTTCATGACAGAAATTTTAATCTAAGCCACAAGTGCATGTCCCCGTTACCAGTTCCCCAGCAACGGTGCCATAAACTTGTTGTTACATAAACTATACAATGATGCAAGCAAGGTTCAAGTCCACACATGGATGATTGCGATGATATGCGATACTACTTCTAGATATGCGTTATAAATGAGAATCTTGTAGTATACTATGCATTGTCACAAGTTTCCTTGTGTTGGAACCAAGTATAATTCCACCGCAAGTTTCTCGGAGTGATCCGAGGTTGAACACAAGGATTGTTTTAGGTTAATTGCATTGTATTTGTGATATACGCGACCAGATGTTTTTCAATTTAATAAAAGTGTTGTTTGTACAAGTATTTAAAAATGCGATAAAGTAAATTGTGCAGTAAAGTAAAGATAAGCGATAAAAATGCGGTAATAAAGGGGATTTTGATTGATTCGCCCTGAGACTCACCTCTCGGCCTTGTCTCTTTTCTTCTCGAATCTTCTCCGATTAGCACTCAGATCAACCTCTATCTTAATAGCCTCGTATCAATTATCTCGTGTATCAAGTATATCTTTCAGTGAATTCCTTGAGGGTATTTATAGGTGAAAGCTTTGACTCTCTAACTTGTGTGGTCCCAACTTTATTGTTATGGAAATTCCGAAAATGGTGGAATAAATATTCCTTCTGTTATGCAATCAATTCATCGAAAATGCACAACGGTTAGTTGTACACGTGTCAAAATCCTCCGTGATTGCGCTGCTCATTTGCATCTTCAATCGTGTGCCCGCATGTGGTGTTGTTTTTATTACTGCATGCGGTTGAAGTTCAGCTTTGGATCGATTGTCGCATGCACCGTCATTGCATTGATTGATCTATTCATCTTGAATGATGGGCACAATGCGAGTAGATGCGTTAATCTTTCTCTCTTGAGCCATGAGCGCATATGGTGACTGAATATCATGCAAAACAGACTTGAAATATCCTTTTCTACCATCGCAATGGTGTTAGTGGGTGTATTGACGACAATTTATAATTATTGTATTTCTTAACCAATTTTCATACAATTGACGCAACTTTCCTCTTTTTTGGCCGCAATATCTAAATAAGGCAATTAAATAACTTGTATTTCTACAAGTTATCAGGTGTCAAATGATTTTTATCCTTGCATATTTCTTGACATTATCATTTTTTTCTGACCTTGGATTGATCCAAGTGCCTCGCCTTCGTTTTGGCTTGCCTTCACGTGTATCATGCGGACATCCAACTACGAGAAATGCGCTCTTCCTCAGACTAAACTCATACCTACTTGGCAGCGGAGTCATGGTCATTTATTTATGCATTGAACCTGGCGACTTACTTTCGTTTTGACTTGCCCCCACGTGTGTCATGCGGACATCCAACTATGGGTAAGTGCCCTTCACAACTTAACTCTTATCAATATCGGTTTCCCTATTGCGTTGACAGTGGAGTTGTTATTCTCACATATATTTTTTTTTTTTGTAAAGCTAAAAATAGCAAGGTCGAAAGTAAATACCTCACCCCCAAATTTAAAATGCGGCAATGTCCCAATTGCCAAAAGATTGAAAGAAGTCATGCGATGTTCTTATGAAGCTACGTAAAGAGAGTTTGAAAGAAAGCTAGCAGACCTCTAACTTCTAGAAATATTTCATGAAGTGACTTTTCTAAGATTAAGCTGATTCTAGTATATAAGAAAAAAAAATAGAAGCATGTGTATCATCATTGAAATCATAATTGGCAAAGAGGCAACATGCGATGACTTACTAAATTTATCAATGTTAAATGATTATGGTAATCAAAGAGGATGCGGTGATAAAACTTTTAAAATTAAAATGCAATGCGATAGTGCAAAATTTGGAATAAAGTCAAGGAAGAATACAACCCCCAAATTTGCGCTATCACCCGCATTGTTTGTTGATGTATCCTGCTTTACGGTGATCTTCTTTCTTTAGATTGCGGTGACAGAATAAGATAAGTTGCTTTGTCGTGTGGCGCCTCCGCAATTGTTCGCCTCGATCATTGCAAGAAAAACAGTGTGAGGGTCAAATAATATTAAACAAAACAAAATTTTTACCGCAATCGTTCAGCACGATTGCCCCCTTTTTTTTCTTGTAGACTAAGAATAAATAAAGAACTAAAAAGATATAGTGAAATGAAAATTCTGAGTAGTAGAGAAAAGTTGAAGATTTCATGATTCCGAAAACTTGCGTCCCTGATGAATTTTGATTATTTGATAGTGCAGGGACCACCTAATTCTTTCTTATTCAGAGTCTCTTAGTTCTACAGAGTCGACTTGGCGATGCCAGCCTTCTCCATGATATACTTTTACTCGCTGCCCGTTAACTTTGAATATGTTGGTTCCGTCATCATTCGATAACTCTTCCGCACCATGCAGAAATACTTCTCTAACTATGAATGGTCCGGACCAACGTGACTTTAATTTTCTAGGGAAGAGCCATAATCGTGAGTCGAATAGTAAGACCCTCTGCCCGACTTGGAGGTTCTTGCTGCATATATGTTTGTCATGCCAACGCTTTGCGCGCTCCTTGTAAATCTTTGTGTTCTTATATGCATTGATCCTCCATTCCTCCAGCTCCTTGTAAATCTTTGCGTTCTCATATGCGTTGATTCTCATATGCAACCCTTAGC